>NW_027423045.1:600000-827980 GCF_048934315.1 Petromyzon marinus
GTTCAATCGCAACTTAGAGGTGTGAATCCAGGCTCAGATGTCCTTGAATGCGGGGGATGAACAGTTCCGACTTCAGCTGAATGTGTGTGCTGTGTTAACTTCCTGTTTCCATTCATATAAAGAGTTCCAGAGGAAAACAAAACTAAACTATTGTTATAATATAACCTCCGTGTTCAACAAAGTTAATAGACGTTACTGCAAACACAAACTGTACACTGTCACTGGGTAAACAGGCGGTGGCGTGTCTAGAATCACGCCTGGCCACCTTCATCTGCTTGGCATGAATGCTTCCTCACACCACCAAGTAATTAATCGAGGATTAACGAACACAGCCGAGGCTAACTGGAGTTTGCGTGTCTCTCTCCGTGGTGAGATGTTAACTACCTCACCTGGTATACAGGAAGTCGTGGGTTCGATCCCGACCCTGACGCCTGCTGTATATTTGGAGTTTGCGCATCTCTCCGCTGAGTATCTTTGACCGATAGACATTGACACACGTATTCTTGTTGATTTCGGTAAAGTTACGTAGATAGAAAATAACAATAACAGATAATGCAATTACATTAAATAAAGACCACTTGTGTTGCGATCAAAACGTGAGTTGTTTTGCTTTATTTACAATTTATTTTTCATTTATTTTCATTGTCATTTTTATATTACTTTCTATCTACGTGACTTTACGGAAAGAACCAAGAATATTAATTCCTGCAGTCACCAAAGTTTTAAGTCAAAACATTCACACACGTTGACAAAGCTTCACCTTGTGTTGTTGTGGGCAGGTCGCTTCTGATAACAAGAGCGGTATAGCAGCTCAAGCGGGCTTGGCCTGGTGAAAAAAATAAAAACTGCGTGAATATTTACAATAAAACAAAGTTACAAAGTGGCGAGCCGGGTGAAGACAAATTAAACTTAAGCGAGATAATTAAAGTGAACGCAATCAGGCGAGGGCAGGAGGCATGGCCCCGCATGGCTAGGCCCCGCGTTGTAAAGTTCCAACCTGGACATCGATTCCCATGCTCGCTGCTACTCAACTGACATCCCTACGAGAGAGCGAGGCTCTACCTTGGTAAACAACAACAACAACAACCACCACCACAACCACCACCACCACAATCGCAATGAGAATTTCTCACCTCGGATTTCAGTGCAGGAAGCGATAGCTTCCGGTTACCTCGTGACGTCACGCGGGTAAGCAGGTAACGTGACATCACATCCGGGGTACGAGACACGCTCCTCCCACAATGAGCTGCTCCGTAAATAAATAACTTATAGAATGCATAAATTATGCTACTGTTACCCGTCCCATATGTCGTGGGGTGCTGAACCCGTCGAAAAAAACTCGCGACGGCTTTGACGAATACATTATGTTAATGAGCCGCCAGTCCTGGGCGTAGCTTTGCCCAAATAAGGATTGGCACTGGAAGGAAATCGACAGTGACCCAAGCGGAGGTGACGTCATGTTCAATAGCGCGGTGGACGGGGGAGGGGTGAATACCTTGGTGACATGACGTCACTAGCGAGGGACATCTCCCCCTGGCGTTTCACGCCGATGAGGTGCTGCTGAGTAGTGACGTTACAGAGCGGGATTGGAAATTAAGTTGATTTAGATTCATTTTCCATTGCTCCCTCCCTTGAACTCAGCAACAACGTGGACATTGCATCCCACTGGGATTTTTAGCACACAGCGTTGGTGTACGGTGCTTTTTTCAGGAACATTTTGCTGTTTTTTTCATGGATTTTCTGTTTGCAGAGTCACACAAAGTAGTCACTTTAAGATGTGTTTCTTGTTCGTGTTTGTTGTGGTTGCACTTGATTCAAGAGCCGAATGGCTCACAGGGGTATACCAAAATATATAAACTGAAATTATTGTGTACACTCTGTGTGTGTGTACACTGTGTGTGTGTGCACTGTGTGTACACTGTGTGCGTGTACACTGTATACACTGTGTGTGTACACTGTATGTGTGTACACTGTGGGGGGCACAGTCATCTCAGTCGACCAATGGGCATCTTTTCATCAATTTATTATTTTCCAATTTTCTTGTTTTAGTTATTTTCTATTTACGTGACTTTACCGAAAGAACCAAGAATGTGGTAGCACATTCTCTATTTATTGCAGACGATCAAGGTTAAAATCCGACAGGCACACCTGGCTACCCCAGTAACATTCACCACAATATGCGCAGTCTGCTAAACGGCAGATGTAAAACATAACGTGTCATTCACAACGCACAGGTCATTGCATGCTGGTGTCACGGTCAAAATTGGGTTAATTCCAAACATTATCCAGAAACTCCACAACGGAGACACGCACCCCCTGTACCAACGACGGAGGCGCAGGGACAGACGCTCGATTACATTGGAATCGATCTGCAGACGGCCAGCAGCTCCGTGTCGCCTCATCTCGATCCCGCAATCCCAACCAGGTGAAAGTCCGCATCGAACCGAACCCCCGGCAAGGCCATCTAACTTAACGACGAGAGAACATTCACACGAAATGTCCTTCTCAACGAAGTCTTCCGGATGTAAAATGAAATAAGCTTTTAATGAAGAAATAACAATCATCTAATTCAAAACACAACACGATTCAAAGATGTTTCATTTTAAAACTTCAAAACGGAGCACGGGGCGCTTGCGTGAATGCGTCCTTCGTGTGCCGTAAATGTTGTGACTTTCCTGGCCGAAGGCCCTAAAATGCTTGGACCCTTATTGGTGCACAGCGTCTCAACTGCAACAGTGGGGCTTGCTTCAACCGATGGTTACGAACATCCAGACGTGAATCAGCAAGGTGCATTTCTAGTCCCAGTTAGACAAAATCTACGTCAACACGTAAGACAAAACTACAATTCGTGTTGTAGAGAATGTACCTCCTCCTATACGTGTAACTTTCAAATGGTATGCCTTGTAACTGATTAATGATCCGAGCGTGCTCCCTATTACGAAGACAATGAGTTGCTCCAGAGGCAGATGCTTCGTGAAACACAAAAGTACCCTTTGACCTGTATCACAAGAACAACGGGTCTCACCTGAGTTCTCTGTACAGGTTGCTTCCAAACACACACACACTTTGTCCTAACATCACTTATTCAATGTTTGACCCTCAGACAAAATGTTACATGCATACGCACAATCAGAAAAGTATTCATTCTAAATTATTGACAGGCATTTGAACAAAATTGAATTACTGCAGTGAAATAGACTGCATCAGGTTACATCGTATTAACAAGAAGCTGTTTTAAAAAAAAATATGCACCGTCTGCTGAACAGTGTATGTACAACGTACTATTGCCATTTGCACGCTGGCGTCTCGGTCAAAATTGATAACATTCTAAACATTACCTACAAAGTCACGTAGAAGGGAAATAATAAGATAATAAAATAATCAAATAAAATTCTCACGACGTTCGCAAGCAGCCGAAACGTCGTGAGAATTATATTATGTTTAATTTTTATTATCTTATTATTTCCCTTCTACGTGACTTTACCGAAAAAACCAAGAAGATGAATCCCTGCAGTCACGAAAGCTTTAAATCGAAAAATTACCTACAACCTATACAACTAAGATGCCACATCAACCAACGCCCCCTACTGACAGGCTCTTGTTCACATGCAGGCCGGTGCAGGGCCACCACCTTGTGCCACACAGGGGCAGCTGCTACTTGGGGATGCTCTTCGAGTGTCTGAAACGAGATACAAAACTCCGAGTTGCTGAGACAATCTAGAAGAAGATGAATCCCTGCAGTCACGAAAGCTTTAAATCGAAAAATTACCTACAACCTCCACAACTAAGATGCCACATCAACAAACGCCCCCTACTGACAGGCTCTTGTTCACATGCAGGCCGGTGCAGGGCCACCACCTTGTGCCACACAGGGGCAGCTGCTACTTGGGGATGCTCTTCGAGTGTCTGAAACGAGATACAAAACTCCGAGTTGCTGAGACAATCTAGATTTGAAGTTTGTGACTGCAGGGATCCATACTCCTTAGTTCTTTCGGTAAAGTCACGTAGGGGCGATTAAGCAGGCACCATATAAATGCAATTGATAAAATAGTGAATGCTTGGGAGCTTATTGGCTCTCGCTCCTGGTTAGAGATATCCCCAATCCACAGGTCCACAAAGACTGGCCGCTCTTACTCTGCAGGTTGAACCTAGGAATTGAGTGTTCAACTTCACATTCTTGTCATTAAAGGCCTGTGACAAAGGTGCATCTATAGTAGCGACATCGTCTCTGGCTTACACATCTACCGGGTCTCCACTTGACTTTGTATTGTCTCGGAGGAAGTCCACCCACACCTCCACTTCCACAAACTGCTGGGAGTTTCCTCGCTCTGCCTCACAGTCAGAATTCTCCTCCTGCTTCACGTTGCCTCCATTAATGTGAAGGTCCCATTTTGGAGTTGAATCTTCATCTTCACATTTCACCTTCACTTATTCGCTCTTCACCATCACTTCTTCACATTTCACCTTCACTTCTTCACTCTTCACCATCACTTCTTCCCTCTTCACCATCACCTCTTCATATTTCAACACATTACATAAAATCCGTAATCTGGTTCCGTCTGTAAAAGATGTGATTCCAGACATACAATACCCTGGTGTCTACAAACTAAGTTGCCTCTGTGGTAGTAGTTACATTGGAGAAACCAAACGCCATATCTCGGACCGCATTCGTGAACATAAAGCAGACCTTAAACACGGTAGGACCAACACCTCGGCCGTAGCAGATCATTGTTATAATTCAGTAGGCTCACATGACATTGACTTCTCCAAGACGGAGGTTCTTTGTAAGCCATCTGGCTTCCATGAGAGATTCGTTCATGAGGCTATCCACATATACAAACACAGAGACAATTTCAACCGAGAAGATGGATTCTATCTTAGCAATCATTGGAAAGATTTGATAAATCATTTCAGTTCTTGATTGATTGTTCACGCTTACAGTGGCTTTCAGACAGCATACATAAAAACAAATTTCGTCTCCCCCCTCCTCTTTTCAAAAAATAGATGGACTAGTCCTGGGCAAACTGCCAATCGTTGCGCGTGACGCAAACGTTTTTTTTTAAAAATATATAAATAAATAAATATGCCGTTTTCAAAATACATTTATGCAAACCGACACACCTGATGATGACCGTTTGAGTTATGGTCGAAACGTCGTGAGAATTTTTTTATTGTTTTATATATATTTTGTTATTTTGTTGTTTCTCTTCAACGTGACTTTACCGAAAAAACTAAGAATATGAATTACTGCAGTCACGAAAGCTTTAAATCAAAATTTAAATCAAAACACGTATTCTTCTTTCTTTCGGTAAAGTTACGTAGATAGAAAATAACAATAACAGATAATACAATAACATTAAATAAAGTCCACTTGTATTGCTATCAAAACGTGAGTTTTTTGCTTTATTTACAATTTTTTAAATTATTTTTATTATCTGTTATTTTTATTTTATTTTCTATCTACGTGACTTTACCGAAAGAACCAAGAATATTAATTCCTGCAGTCACCAAAGTTTTAAGTCAAAACATTCACACACGTTGACAAAGCCTCACCTTGTGTTGTTGTGGGCAGGTCGCTTCTGATAACAAGAGCGGTATAGCAGCTCAAGCGGCTTGGCCTGGTGAAAAAAATAAAAACTGCGTGAATATTGACAATAAAACAAAGTTACAAAGTGGCGAGCCGGGTGAAGACAAATTAAACTTAATCAGAAAGGGTTTTATTCGCCATGTAAGTTCACACCGACACGGAATTTACTTTGGCAGGATGGTGCATACATTCAACATATAGGAATCTAAAATCTTAAATAAGTTTTAAACAAGTCTTACTATAATAAGGGTTAAAAGTCTAACACTAAGGGGCTGAAGTATATAAAATTAAATAAATCGAATATAAAATAGCTTTAAGATATAATTTAAAAATACAAATAGGGAAACATAGTTAATATCAGCAACGTGTCGTTATGTAGATCAAATGTTAAAAACAGTGTTAGCCCTTGGCCTTGTTTAACAGGCCAGCAGCAGATGGGAAGAAACTGTTTTTATGGCGTGAGGTTTTGGTCCTGATGGACCGAAGCCTTCTGCCGGAGGGGAGTAGCTGAAACAGAGAGTGTCCAGGGTGGGAGAAATCGGCCATAATCTTCCTCGCTCGCCTCATAGACCTTGTCGTGTGCAGGTCCTCGAGGGTCGGTAGATTGCAGGCAATTACCTTCTCAGCAGTGTGGATGATACGCTGCAGTCTGCTCTTGTCCTTGGCAGTGGCAGCAGCGTACCAGACGGTTATGGAGGAGGTGAGGATGGATTCAATGATCGCTGTATAGAATTGCACCATCATTGTCTTTGGCAGGTTGAATTTCTTCAGCTGCCGTAGAAAGTACATCCTCTGTTGAGCTTTCTTGGTGAGGGAGCTGATGTTCAATTCCCACTTGAGGTCCCGGGAGAGAATAGTGCCCAGGAAGCGGAAGGACTCTACAATTTTTACTGGGGAGTCTAACAGGGTGATGGGGGTGAGTGGTGCTGTATTCTTCCTGAAGTCCACAACCATCTCAACTGTCTTTAGAGCATTTAGCTCTAAGTTGTTCTGGCTACACCAGGTCACCAGATTGTCAGCTTCCCACCTATAGTCAGACTCATCCCCACCAGAGATCAGCCCAATGAGGGTGGTGTCATCCGCAAACTTCAATAGTTTGACGGACAGATGATTGGAGGTGCAGCTGTTGGTATACAGGGAGAAGAGCAGAGGGGAAAGGACGCAGCCCTGAGGAGTTCCGGTGCTGATGGACCTGGAGCCAGAGACTTGTGTTCCCAGCTTAACGCACTGCTTCCTGTCAGACAGGAAGTCTGTGATCCATTTACAGGTGGTGTATGGCACGTTCAGCTGGAAGAGCTTGTCCTGAAGCAGGGCAGGGATGATGGTGTTGAAGGCAGAGCTGAAGTCCACAAACAGGATCCTGGCGTAGGATGCTGGGGCGTCCAGATGCTGTAGGGTGAAGTGGAGGGCCATGTTAACTGCATCGTCCACAGACCTGTTGGCTCTGTAGGCAAACTGAAGGGGGTCCAGGAGAGGGTCTGTGATGGCTTTGAGGTGTGCCAGGACCAGGCGCTCAAAAGACTTCATTACCACAGATGTAAGGGCGACCGGTCTGTAATCATTTAGTCCTGTTGGCCTTAGCTTTTTGGGCACAGGGATGATGGTGGAGGACTTGAGACATGCTGGTACATGGCATGTCTCCAGGGAGGTGTTAAAGATGTTGGTGAACACCGGAGACAGCTGGTCAGCGCAGTGCCTGAGGGTGGCTGGAGAGACAGAGTCCGGCCCGGCTGCTTTGCGTGGATTCTGCCTCTTGAAAAGTCTATTAACTTCTCCCTCCTGAAAGGAGATAGTCGTCTCTGTAGTATTGGTGGGGGATGGGGCCTCTTGGGTTGGAAGGGGTGGTTCAGGACAGTCCAATTGTCTTTCAAATCTACAGTAGAACTCGTTCAGGTCGTTGGCTAGGCGGGAGTCGTTAGTGGTGTGGGGGGCTCTGGGTTTGTAGTTGGTGATCTGCCTGAGCCCTCTCCAGACAGAAGCAGCGTCGTTTGTAGAGAACTGGTGTTTTAGTCTCTCTGAGTACAGTCGTTTAGCCTCTCTCACCGCTTTGCTAAACCTGTTCTTCGACTCCTTGAATCTGTCTCTATCTCCACTCCTAAACGCTTCCTCCTTCTCCAACCTCAACCTTCTGAGCTTTGCTGAGAACCAGGGCTTATTGTTGTTAAAGTTCACCCTGGTACGTGTTGGGATACAGCAGTCCTCACAGAAGCTGATGTAGGACGTCACAGCCTCTGTGAGTTCATCCAGACTATTGGTAGCAGTCGTGAACATATCCCAGTCAGTACAGTCTAAGCACGCCCGCAAATCTTCCACAGCCTCACTGGTCCACTGTTTAGATGTCCTCACAGCAGGTTTACAGAGTTTTAGTTTCTGCCTGTATGCAGGAATCAGGTGGACCATGGCATGGTCAGAGTGTCCTAGTGCTGCTCGGGGGACGGCGTGGTAGGCTCTACTGACTGTAGTGTAACAGTGATCCAGAGTGTTCCCTTCTCTGGTTGGGCATTTAATGAATTGTATGTATTTGGGGAGTTCGTGGCTGAGATTACCTTTGTTAAAGTCACCAAGTACGATAACCAACGAAACGCAATCAGGCGAGGGCAGGAGGCAAGGCCCCGCGTGGCTAGGCCCCGCGTTGTAAAGTTCCAACCTGGACATCGATTCCCATGCTCGCTGCTACTCAACTGACATCCCTACGAGAGAGAGAGGCTCTACCTTGGTAAACAACAACAACCACCACCACCACCACAACGATGAGAATTTCTCACCTCGGATTTCAGTGCAAGCGCGCAAACGGCAACTTCCTGTTACCTCGCGACCGCAGGAAGTAGTATGACGTCACTGCCCTTCCACGAGCGGCTAACTGAATAAATTATGTTAATCAGGCCGGCCCATACGTCGCGGGATGGGGGCGTGGGCGCTGAACCCGTCGCAATAAACTCGCGACGGCTTTAACGGTCACATTATGTTAATGAGCCACCGGTCACTGGGCGTAGCTGTGCCCAAATAAGGATTGCCACTGGAACGATATCGGCGGTAACCCGAGCGGAGGTGAAGTCACGCTCAAGAGCGCGGTGGACGGGGGAGGGGTGAAAACCTTGGTGACATGACGTCACTAGCGAGGTACACCTTACCCTGGCGTTTCACGCCGATGAGGTAATTAAGAGTGGGGACGTAACAGAGTTGGAGTTTAAGTTGATTTAGATTCATTTTCCATTGCTCCCTCGGGTGTGTGAGCTCAGCAACAACGTGGACATTATTGTGTATACACTGTGTGTGTGTGTACACTGTGTGTGTGTGTACACTGTGTATGTATGTACACTATGTGTATACACTGTGTATACACTGTGTGTGTACACTGTGTGTGTACAATGTGTGTGTGCATTGTGTGTACACTGTGTATATACACTGTGTGTATACACTGTGTATGCTGTGTGTGTACACTGTGTTTACACAATGTGTGTGTATACTGTGTGTGTACACTGTGTGTGTACACTGTGCAGTGTGTACACTGTGTGTGTGTACATTGTGTGTGTACACTGTGTGTATACACTGTGTGTGTGCACTGTGTGTGTGCACTGTGTGTGTGTACATTGTGTGTGTACACTGTGTGTGTACACTGTGTGTGTGTACATTGTGTGTGTGTACACTGTTTGTGTCCGCATTGAACCGAACCCCCGGCAAGGCCATCTACTTAATGACAAGAGAAAATTCACACGAAATGTCCTTTTCAATGAAGTCTTCCAGATGTAAATTGATACAAGCTTTTAATGAGGAAATAAAATCATCTAATTCAAAACACAACACAATTCAAAGATGTTTCATTTTAAAACTTCAAAAACGGAGCATGGGGTACCTGCGTGAATGCGTCCTTCGTGTGCAAATGTTGTGACTTTCCTGGCCTGAAGGCCATCAATGTGTTGGACCCTTATTGGTGCACAGCGTCTCAACAACAGCAATGGGGTTTGCTTCAACCGATGGTTACGAACATCCAGACGTGAATCAGCAAGGAGCATTTCTAGTCCTAGTTAGACAAAATCTACGTCAACACGTAAGACAAAACTACAATTCGTGTTGTAGAGAATGTACCTCCTCCTATACGTGTAACTTTTAAGTGGTATGCCTTGTAATTGATAAATGATCCGAGCATGCTCCCTATTTCAAAGACGATGAGTTTCTCCAGATGCTTCGTGGAACACAAAAGTACCCTTTGACCAGTATCACAAGAACAACGGGTCTCACCTGAGTTCTCTGTACAGGTTACTTTCAAACAAACACACACACACACTTTGTCCTAACATCACTTAATCAATGTTTGACCCTTATAGATCAAATGTTACAAGTATGCACAAAACCAGACAAGTATACATTCTAAATTATTGACAGGCATATTAACAAAATTGGATTACTGCAGTGAAATATACTGCATCACGTTACATCGTATTAACAAGAAGCTTTTTAAAAAAGTTGCACAGTCTGCTTCACCATGTATGTAAAACATACTATTGTGTCATTCAAAACGAGTAGGCCATTGCATGCTGGCGTCTGAGTGAAAATGTAGCAAATTCTAAACATTACCTACAAACTACACAACTGAGATGACACATCAATCATCGCCCCCTACTGACAGGCTCTTGTCCACATGCAGGCCCACCTTGTGCCACACAGGGGCAGCTGCTACTTGGGGATGCTCTTTGAGTGTTTCAGGCGAGGTACGACACAAAACTCCGAGTTGCCGAGGCGGTTGAGGAAGCACCGTGTAAAAGCAATTATTATGACATAGTGAATGCTTGGGAGCTTATTGGCTCTTGCTCCTGGTTAGAGATCTACCCAACCCACGGGCCCACAAAGTGTTCAAATTCACATTCTTGTCATTAAAGGCCTGTGACAAAGGTGCATCTATTGTAGCGACATCGTCTCTGGCTTACACATCTACCGGGTCTCCACTTGACTTTGGATTGTCTCGGAGGAAGTCCACCCACACCTCCACTTCCACAAACTGCTGGGAGTTGCCTCGCTCTGCCTCACAGTCAGAATTCTCCTCCTGCTTCACGTTGCCTCCATCGATGTGAAGGTCCCATTTTGGAGTTGAATCTTCATCTTCACATTTCACCTTCACTTCTTCCATCTTTACCATCACTTCTTCCCTCTTCACCATCACCTCTTCATATTTCACCTCGATACCTTTAAAAGTGTCCAAGCTGGGATTTTCGTCCGGTTCTTGTTTCATGAGGGATGGGCTTATTGTGGCACTTTGACTTTCACAAGCTGATTTCAGATTCCACTCCTTGCAGACCTTCTGATGCTTCTGTGTTCTCTGGTGTACTTGAAGATTTTATGAATGTGCAAACGCCTTCCCGCAGAGTGCACCTGAAGGGTTTCTCTCCCGTGTGTGTTCTCTGGTGTACTTTAAGATGTGATGACTGTGCAAACATCATCCCACACAGAGTGTACCTCAAGGGTTTCTCTCCTGTCTGTGTTCTCTGGTGTACTTGAAGATTTGATGAATGTGCAAATGCCTTCACACACACAGTGCACTTGAAGGGTTTCTCTCCCGTGTGTGTTCTCTGGTGTTTTTTAAGAGCAGATGACTGTGAAAATGTCTTCCCACAAACACTGCACTTGAAGGGTTTCTCTCCCGTGTGTGTTCTCTGGTGTTTTTTAAGAGTAGATGAATCTAAAAATGTCTTCCCACACACACTGCACCTGAAGGGTTTCTCTCCCGTGTGTGTTCTCTGGTGTTTTTTAAGAGCAGATGAATCAGAAAATGTCTTCCCACACACACTGCACAAGAAGGGTTTCTCTCCCGTGTGTGTTCTCTGGTGTTTTTTAAGAGCAGATGACCGTGAAAATGCCTTCACACACACACTGCACTTGAAGGGTTTCTCTCCTGTGTGTGTTCTCTGGTGTTTTTTAAGAGTAGATGAATCTGAAAATGTCCTCCCACACACACTGCACTTGAAGGGTTTCTCTCCCGTGTGTGTTCTCTGGTGTCTTTGAAGATGAGATGAATCTGAAAATGCCTTCCCACACACACTGCACTTGAAGGGTTTCTCTCCCGTGTGTGTTCTCTGGTGTGTTTTAAGAGCAAATGAATCTGAAAATGCCTTCCCCCACACACTGTACTTGAAGGGTTTCTCTCCCGTGTGTGTTCTCTGGTGAATTTTAAGAGCAGATGACTGTGAAAATGCCTTCCCACACACAGTGCACTTGAAGGGTTTCTCTCCTGTGTGTGTTCTCTGGTGTTTTTTAACAGTCGATGAATCTGAAAATGCCTTGTCACACACAGTGCACTTGAAGGGTTTCTCTCCTGTGCGAGTTCTCTGGTGCTGTGTCAAATTTCCAGTCCGATCCGTGCCGTATGCACGCTGGTCGCATTGTTGACTTGTCGTACCCAGCTGCTGTGCTGACTGCCTTTGCTCCATCAGACCAGCGTCAGCTGCAGACAGAAAATAAGAATATCCACACCATCGACACGTCAGTATCGAGCCATGGAGGAATTAATATATAGTCACACGTGACTTACACGTCTATATTCATTCATGTATTCATGACTAGCTGTACAACCCGGCTTCGCCCGGGACTTGGATCTACCACGTCCGGCCGCCTTTGTCTCCCCAGTGGCGATGTTCACACCACAACAGTTACTCGTTTGAGGCTGAGTCGACCTAGGGGAGGCCCAGAAGCGGTTCAAATAATCATCACCGGTGGTGGCCGTGAGCGGGAATCGAACTCGGGTCGCCGGGTTCGTTGCGCAGCGTAGCGCTAACCGCTACACTACAATGCGTTACGCTTACACACACAGATACACACAGACACACACACACAGACACACACAGACACACACACACAGACACACACAACAACAACCGCCATTCGCCACTAAGTGGCGGTTACGTCACCACGACGCTTGTGCCAGGCTATGTGCACCCTGAGGCCACAGACACACACACACAGATACACACACACAGACACAAACACACACACAGACACACACACAGACACATACACACAGACACACACACACAGACACACAGACAACGCTAACCGCTACACTACAATGCGTTACTCTTCCACATGCGAGGGTCACGTGACAGATTTGACGTCACAGCTCACTTGCCGTCCAAAAAATCTATACATTATTGAGCTCCCCTCCCCCCCTAAAAAAACACAAAAGTGTATTTGTATAATGTTTGCACGGTGTACAGTCTGGAAAGTACCCACATGGCAAATTTCCAGTTTGTTGCATGTTGGGAAGTACGCTAAACATTTTGAACAGACACACAATCACAACTTTGCCTTTTTTATATATATTTGGAGATGCAGTGAAAAACTTTCCCAAATTCATCACGCGGTTTCAGTTTTTTGATTTTCAGTTTGATTTATTTTGGTTATAGTCCCGTGAGCCATTCGGCTCTTGAATCGGGTGCAACCACAACAAGCGACAAAACAAAAACACGACCAAGAAAAACATCTTACAGTGACTATGTGTGACTGTGCAAACAGCACCGTCATGGCACGCAATGAGAGGGCAAATGTCATAAATATTCCTGTAAGCCCTCGCATCTTCAACATTAATGTTGCCATAGAAACGTTGTGGAGTTTTTTGCTTCATTGTAAAAAAGAAAAATTATTATCTGTTATTTTTATTTTATTTTCTATCTACGTGACTTTACCGAAAGAACCAAGAATATTAATTCCTGCAGTCACCAAAGTTTTAAGTCAAAACATTCACACACGTTGACAAAGCCTCACCTTGTGTTGTTGTGGGCAGGTCGCTTCTGATAACAAGAGCGGTATAGCAGCTCAAGCGGGCTTGGCCTGGTGAAAAAAATAAAAACTGCGTGAATATTTACAATAAAACAAAGTTACAAAGTGGCGAGCCGGGTGAAGACAAATTAAACTTAAGCGAGATAATTAAAGTGAACGCAATCAGGCGAGGGCAGGAGGCAAGGCCCCGCGTGATAGGCCCCGCGTTGTAAAGTTCCAACCTGGACATCGATTCCCATGCTCGCTGCTACTCAACTGACATCCCTACGAGAGAGAGCGAGGCTCTACCTTGGTAAACAACAAGAACAACCACCACAACCACCACCACAACGACCACCATCACAACAACCACAATCGCAATGAGAAGTTCTCACCTCGGATTTCAGTGCAGTTACATCGTGACGTCACGCGGCAGCAGGTGACATGACGTCACATCCGGGGAACGATACATGCTCCTCCAACAATGAGCGGCTCCGTAACTAAATAGAGAATAAATAAATTATGTTAATGGTACTCGTCCCATGTGTCGTGGGCAATGAACTCGTCGGCTTTAACGAATAAATTATGTTAATGAGTTGCCGTCACTGGGCGTAGCTTTGCCCAAATAAGGATTGGCACTGGAACGCAATCGGCAGTGACACAAGCGGAGGTGACGTCACGCTCAAGAGCGCGGTGTATTACCTTGGTGACATGACGTCCCGAGCAAGGTACACCTCCCCCTGGCGTTTCACGCCGATGAAGTAATGCTGAGTGGTGACGTCACAGAGCGGGATTGGAGTTTAAGTTGATTTAGATTCATTTTCATTTCTCCCTCCCTTGGGTGCGTGGGCGCAGCTACAACAACAACGTGGACATTATTGTGTGTACACTGTGTGTGTGTACACTATGTGTGTGTACAATGTGTGTGTGTACACTGTGTGTGTGTGTGTACACTGTGTGTGTATACTGTGTGTATATACTGTGTGTGTGTACACTGTGTGAGCACAGTGTGCACACTGTGTGTGTACACTGTGGGTGTACACTGTGTGTGTGTACACAATGCGTGTGTGTACACTGTGTGTGTACACTCTGTGTGTGTACACTGTGTGTTTACACTGTGTGTTTACTCTGTGTGTTTACACTGTGTGTGTACACTCTGTGTTTACACTGTGTGTGTGTGTACACTCTGTGTGTGTTTATACTGTGTGTGTTTACACTGTGTGTGTGTACACTGTGTGTGTACACTCTTTACACTGTGTGTGTGTACACTGTCTGTGTACAGTGTGTGTGTGTGTGTACACTGTGTGTGTGTACACTGTGTGTGTACACTCTGTGTGTGTACAATCTGTGTGTGTGTACACTGTGTGTGTGTACACTGTGTCTGTGTACACTGTGTGTGTACACTGTGTGTGTGTACACTGTGTGTGTGTACACTGTGTGTATGTGTGTACATTGTGTGTATGTGTACACTGTGTGTGTACACTGTGTGTGTACAATCTGTGTGTGTGTTTACACTGTGTGTGTGTACAATGTGTGTGTGTACACTGTGTGTGTTTACACTGTGTCTGTGTGTACACACACAGACACAACCTCTACCGTCAGCAGTGGATGGGTGTAGCGAGGTGCAATGCCGCCCCCCCCCCCCCCCCCCACTATCTCTGTGATTAAAACACACAAACACCACTAGCCTATAATAATAAAGTGACCAAAAAGGACAAAGAGTACGTTTGACCTGTCAACTGATATAAATTCCACATTTATATGGCGTAGCCCAGTCTCTCCATTGGATGACTCCTTTTAACCTCACACAGAGTAGTACTGAATTTATTGAGCTCTGATGCCCAAACTGTATTTTGAAATTGCAACCTTTAAAACTGCGAGACAAACGTTTTAGCGACATCACTTTCCAGCCAGAAATCTCTGCCCAAGGTGGAGCACTCTACCAATGAATCCAGTCATCTGAAATTAACGTGATTGTAACATGCATTCGGAATTCCTTTGGTCGCCCAAATCAGCCTCCGCACCTTGGCATGGATAGCGAGTCCTGCACTCACGTCAGAAGCAATAACGTCCAGCTATTTTATTTCAGCATGGCAGATTTTAAGCCATGTTGACTTGGAATAAACCTCCCCAGGTACTTGGTCCGATTGAAACTGTAAAAATAAAATTGTACCCTTAGGGGTTAGCCTGAATTGAACCCATGAGATCGGATCCAAGCATAATGCATCAAAGCAGCACTCCCATCTCACTGGGTTTGTACAAAATATCTGTGGTAGAGTGGATTATTTGTAAATTTTGATTGAAAATCCGAAGTGTCTTCAGTTATAAGACTCCGTCATTCTTCAAGCTGCATACCAATGTTGAACAAACATTTACATTGCTTAAGGACATTTGCAGATGATACATTATTAATGTTTGAGACAGAGGGACATGCCAATGCACGTGAATGTTTTTCAATAAAACATATCAAAACTATACAGTTGCAATGATATTAAAATTGAATCCAAGCAACATTACCATTTTCCCTGCTCCTTGAGTTTGTGCTCAATACTTTAACGTGTACAGGGCCATGGCGGTGTGGGGGCCGACGTCCACCCCACCGCCCTCGCTAGGCAGGTGGGGCGCGACGTCCGCCCCTGCCGCCGCCTCCTCCACCGCGTCGGTCGGCTCCCGCCGGGCCCCCGCCGACCGAGCGATCGGGGCCCCCCGCGCTAGCGCCCTCTCCGAGGGACAGACTCGTGCTGCTGGCTCACGGCCGCACGGAGCAAACCCACGCACCCCCGCGCACACCGCGGCTATCGCTAACGCAGCGGACAGCGGCACGCTAGCGCCTACACCGGCGAGCGATTACCTCCACGAGCATCCGCGCGCACCGCAGCCGTCGTTAACACGGGGCCCGAACGGTCTCGAACCTGCGGGCGATTATCTCAACGCGCGTCCGTGCACGCCGCGCGCCCACTACGGCTGACGCTGACGCAGCATGCGGCGGCCCACTCGCGTCCACGCCGACGGGCGATGATCTCAACGCGCGAGCTCCGGCCGCGGCTCCGCCCTCGCTCTCGCCGCGCATCCGCCCACGGAGCCGCTCCGCGCGGGAATCACACGCGCACCACACCGATGCTCTCTGCTGACTTTTATTCGTGGCGCAAACCCCGCACCGCCCGGAGGGAATATTCTACGAGCCGACCCTAGGCCTACCGCTACCCAAGTCCGCAAATGCTCGCACGCCCCATCACGCACCTCGCGGCCATGCTCACGGCGTCGCGCGGACGCCGTGAGAGTCAGAGGGACGAAGACGAAAGGGAACTTTGCCTATCGCCGCCTCGTAGCGGCGCTCGCCGGCGTCGCACGGATGCCGCGAGCGACTCGAGAAGGCGGGGAGCATCGCGTGCGACTCGTCGCCGCCGACCCGGCGAAACTTCGCGCGCCCAAACAATTTGAAGCCAACTCAGGGGCGCCGCAATGTGACTTGCTCTGCGAGGGTCGGCCATTCTCCTGGCGCCGGGAAACCGCGGGACTTTCATCCCAGAGACCCTTCGGATGAAAACCCGTCGTGCCGGGCAATCCCCCGCCAGGACGCTACGTGCGCGCGCTGCAGGTGCGTGCTCAGTGTGGGGGGGCACGGGGGAGTCGAGGCGATGGCAGAGTTGCTCCGAGACCGTGGCACCACAGCGGATCGGGAATTGCGTTGAAATCCGGCTCACGCAAAAGCACAAAAGGGGCGACCCAACGGGGCCCCGAAATCAAATCGATTCGTCGAGTCGACAAATGTGCACATCGCCCCGGGGATGGCAACTGACAGTCGAGTACGGAAAATCGTGATGTGCACCGATTCTGTTTATATGCGACACAACTTCACGCCACATGGTCCCACGGGGAAAGACGGTGGCATAAGTAAATACAAAAACGAACCAGTAAACCATTGGTGATTGATCAAAGCTATGAAGGCGATGATCCAGGAAAATTATATTATGATGCTGTGGTAAAAGGTAATAAGTTACTCTAAAGTGCATGGCCATGGAAACGTTGGTAATGATTAGGAAAAAGTCTGAAATATGTTGACGTGTAAATCAGCAAATCAAGTTAAATCCACAGAGGAGGGAAAGAAGGATCCCAAGCATGCGACACTCAGAACCAAAAGTGGCAGAGACTCGGCCGAGAGAGTGGAGAGAGAGAGAGGAAGAGACTTTTCAGGACTTTATTTCCACTACAAAAGTAACAAAAAAACATTACAGCAAAAAAACACCAAAATTGAAAATCAATAAAACATAAAACTCTTAACAGCGGTATGTGCATGAAATACAAATGGCACCGGGATAGAGGCTGTGGAAACGAGGTGGTGCACGGACATCTCCATGTGCAGCAAAGTTGTTCAGGGGTTTTTCAATTTTATAAAGAATCAAATGTTTTGACATCAGAATGCGATGTGAACAATATATATTTTTCTCCACTACATTTTCAAAACGAAATGGCGTTGACATGTCAAACACCTGAATTCGTTTTTTCAAGGATTCTGTTGTCGTAGCTACGTATGCAGTCTGCAAGTTTTTTTATGTGGGCACGTGCAAATATTGTCTGGGTACATGAAAATATTCCTTTGAAAATGTGTCCTAGACTATATATATTTGTAAGTTAATAAAAGTAGAATTGAAACATTAGCACAATGTAGATTTGTATATTGTAGGGTAGAAATATATTTATCATAGCGATGATCTAACTTTGGTTTAATACAATTTATATTTTTACTTAGAATACTTTAGCCATGCAATAGACTAAATATAATGCTCGTGTTTTTAAAGAAAATAATATATTTACCAGGATTAAAGTTGTGCGAAATATGTTATAAAATCTGAGGCTTGGAGAATTGCATGCTGGGAATTAAATTGAGACAGAAAGGGGTTAATGCATGCCTTGTAGAGCAGGCGCACGTTACAGAGATTATTGACAAAACAGAATGCCATGTGAACAATATATATTTTTCTCCGCTACATTTTCAAAACGAAATGGCGTCGACATGTCAAACACCTGAATTAGTTTTTTTTCTTCAAGGATTCTGTTGTCGGTTTTCATTAAAGTGCAATGACAGGGTGACACCTGCTGACATCACAGGGTGACACCTGCTGACATCACAGGGTGACACCTGCTGACATCACAGGGTGACACCTGCTGACATGACAGGGTGACACCTGCTGACATCACAGGGTGACACCTGCTGACATGACAGGGTGACACCTGCTGACATGACAGGGTAACACCTGCTGACATCACAGGGTAACACCTGCTGACATGACAGGGTGACACCTGCTGACATGACAGGGTGACACCTGCTGACATCACAGGGTGACACCTGCTAACATCACAGGGTGACACCTGCTGACAGGGTGACACCTGCTGACATGACAGGGTAACACCTGCTGACATGACAGGGTGACACCTGCTGACATGACAGGGTGACACCTGCTGACATGACAGGGTGACACCTGCTGACATCACAGGGTGACACCTGCTAACATCACAGGGTGACACCTGCTGACAGGGTGACACCTGCTGACATGACAGGGTGACACCTGCTGACATGACAGGGTGACACCTGCTGACATGACAGGGTGACACCTGCTGACATGACAGGGTGACACCTGCTGACATGACAGGGTAACACCCGCTGGCCTGGCAAGGGCTTCACGGGTACGGCCACAGAGGTAACAACCAATCAGGGAAGGAGGCGCATCTGGGGCAAAGGCAACAGGTGGGGCTAGCCGAGTTACTCCGGTCACCTGCTCGAAAGGTTCCACGAGAGGGCGTGGCCGTAGGCGGGGCCTAGCCACGCCTCCGTCCACGCCCTCTCGTGTAACCTGCTCCAAGGTTCCACGAGAGGGCGTGGCCGGAGGCGGGGCCTAGCCACGCCTGGGGGGATATAAGGGGGAGCGGACCCGGAGCTCGGGGCTCGTGCGTGGGGTCCCGGGTCCTGGCGTGTCGCCGTTCGCCGGCTTCTCTCTCCGTCGTCGTCACGCCGCCAGCCGGAATCGTGGCCAAGAAGGGCCGGCATAGTCACGAGACGTTAACGTGGAAAGTCATTTGGTGAGACGTGCGTAGCGAGCGAGGTAGCGGCGCGTGGTCCGGTGAGAAGGAGCGACGAGTCAAATGAGAGAGGCGCAACGTGAAGTCAGGGGTGGTCCCCCCCCCCCCACCGAGGGAAAAAGGAAAGGGGGCGGATGGCTGAGTGGAGAGCGTGCGGGAACGTGAACGTGGAGAGCGAGTGGCCGGGCAATTTGCAGTTTGACGGCAAACGCCGCAATGGACGTGAGGTTCAGAGTGAACGCTAAGTGAGGGCTCGTGGGTAGAACATCGTCAGTGGTGTGACGAACGCCGCTGCAATAGACACATGCGCTACGGGTACATGTCGCTTTTGGTGCAGGTACAGCACGTGGCGACCACCTGCCGGGTCACGGAGAAGGAGCCGGGTTACATCGAGAGGCCCTGGAAGAGGCAGCTGGGAGGCGGTGTCGCGGCAGGGGCTGGGCACATTCTCAGAGGATTCGCCTTGGTGAGGATGTTGTAGGCGTGCTGACACGCCACCTCCCGTGCTCCCTCCTCGCTGGAGCTCAGAAATGCGGGGAAGATGCTGGCGCCTTCTCCCATCCCGGGAATCGACACCTTATAGAGGAGGCCCGCGGGCATCCCGGGCCCCGAGTGAGCGTGCAGCTCGAAGATCGGGTAGCTGATGCCGGTGGTCCGGCACAGCATCCGCAGCCGCCCCGCCCACGACAGCATGGCCACCTCCGGCAGCGCCTCGAGAGCCACGGGCATGGGCCGCAGGTGGCGAGGTACCCACCACAGGCACGTGCGTGCCCCCCAGCCCTCAAACAGGCTGTGTGCGGCTTTGCCGGTGGCCGTGCACTCCGGCTCCGGCAGGTCTGGCACCGCTGCCTCCATCTCCTCCTCGTCTTCCGTTTCCGCGGCCGCAGCCGCAGCCACTGTGTGCCACTCCGGGATGGCCCAGTCCACCTTGATGGTCCGGCCCCATAGCTGGAAGTTGATTCGAAGGAGCTTCTTCCGGGCCATGGCGGCCGCGTGATGGCTCCCGTACTCGATGAACGCGTAGCCTCGGTTGAGGGTTTTGTCCCAGCGACAGACGCTCATCTTGACGTCCACCACGCCCTCCGTGGCACCGCTCATCGCCATCATCACCTCCGCTCGCTTCTTGTCTTTTGGCAGCCCCCCAATGAAGAGGCGGCGATTGTCCACGCTGATGCAGACTCCAATGCGGCGTCCGGGACGGATCTCTAATTTGTTGAGTTTCTTGACGGCATCCGTGGCTTGGGCGAGCGTCGCGTAGGTAGCGAACGCATAGCCGCGGGTCTCCCCGCCATGCTCCATCATGAGGCGAAGCTGGTAGAGCTTCCCCACCGTCTCCAGCACGGGCACCAGCTCATCCTCGTAGAGGTCGCGCGGGATCCTCCCCAGAAACACCTCGCAGCCACGGGCGGGAGGGGGCCCCTGCCAATCAGGCGGCGGTCCGAACTTCCTCTGTCTGCTCTCCTGGACGATGTTGTACCCCGTGCGCAACATGCGGTCCAGCAGGACCTTCATACAGGCCATGCCGAGCACCTGTGGTTTGGCTGCTACGGTGATGCTGGGGCGGCGGCTTGGGGCCCGGTGGAGCCCTTGACGCTCCGCGCGGTCGCCTCGTGCCGGCAAAGCCACAGGGGGAATCAACTCCTGAAGAGCCAAATCCCTGGCAGGAACTCGCTCGGCCCACACCTACAGGGGATAGGAAGAGAGAGGGAGAGAGGGAGAGAGTGGAGAGAGAGATGGATGGAGAGAGAGAGAGAGACGCGTTTAAGCAGAGCTACCTATATAAACTCATAATAAAGGTTTTTGGGTTAGATCGCGTTATTTATAAATGTGTCGTAACCCCTCCACGACCCGACACGGCCAATCAGCAAAAAAAAGTGTCACGTTGACAAAAGACAAATAATTCACATTAAAACCATATTTTTGGTTTAGATATGTGGATGACACTTTGGTTGTCTGGCCACATGGTAAAGATACACTTAATGATTTTCTAAATCATCTCAATGCACAAAACCCGGCCATCCAGTTCACCATGGAAATGGAGGTGAATAACACATTCCCATTCCTAGATATTTTGCTTGGAAAAGGCCTAAACGGTAAAATAACACACAGCGTTTACAGAAAGCAAACGCACACTGATGCCTATCTGAATGCAGATTCGCATCATCATCCAGCTCAGAAATCCTCTCTTATCAAGACGCTCATACATCGGACTAAAACAGTGTCAGATGGTGAAAGTCTAGTGAGAGAGATCAAACACGTTAAAGACGCACTAAGACAGAATGGCTACAATAATGCTCAAATCAACAGAGCACTGAATGTCAAATCACGATTGCAAAGCAATACTGCTGAAAGCGATCAGATTGTCAGTAACTGACAAATTAACCCATGTTTTGCAAAAGCAAAACATTACAGTAAGATTTGGTACAGTACACAAAATTCAAAAACTAGTATCTTGCACTAAAGACGCATTACCTAAATTATCAACAGAAGGTGTATATCGGATTAATTGTTTATGTGGCAGATGCTATATTGGACAGATGGGACGTAACATCAGCGTAAGACTAAAATAACATCAGAGAAATATTAAATTATCTCAAACACAACTGTCAGCAGTGGCAGAACATGCTTGTCAACAAGGACACTCAATTGATTTTGATAACGTTGAAGTGTTGTGTAAAACTAATTATTACTGGCAAAGACTAATTAGAGAATCCATTGAAATTGAGAGGAATAAAAATAACTTTAATCGCTCTGACAGCTACAGGCTTAGTGCGTCCTGGAAGCGTATTATTAAATAATACACATTACAATTCCTTATAGGGGAAACACATACTAATAAACGGATTACTAACATAGCATGTAATCACTAACACACATTACAACTAATTACTAATCTACAACTCATTACTAATCATAACCATTGACTCATTACTAATCGATTACATAATTACAATACCCATCCGCCTCTAATCACTGCACCTGATATGAGTTAAATGATGACGTCACCCTGCTGCTGCTCTATTTAAGACCGGGAGCAAGTGTAGAGGGCTTTACCATTCTGGCGAATTGCCCGATGATGCCGGATGTATTTACCAGTGAAACGTCACAGTACTACTCAAACTGTAAATGTTGTGGATTCACTCTTCAACACACCGGTGGGCTAAAGTAGTGAACTATTTGTCTTTTGTCAACGTGACACTTTTTTTGCTGATTGGCCGTGTCGGGTGGTAGAGGGTTACGACACATTTATAAATAACGCGATCTAACCCAAAAACTTTTATTATGAATAATATTGGTCGCGAAAGCCTACGTGTTAAACTATATAAACTCGAAAAATCACAATGAACTTAAAAAGAAACCCAAGAAACTGTCCTGACTTTTGTACCGCCCTGTATAATAATCATTACCCCTCACCCCCTGTACACCCCCCCACCCTCCGCAGTACCCCTCCTCACTCATCCACTCACTCACCGAGTCGCTCACACATTCACCCACCCATTTACTCGCCCACTCACTCAGCCACTCACCCACACACTCACCCAACCACTCATACACTCACTCGTCCAGTCGCTCACATACTCATCTACACACTCACCCACCCACACACTCACCCAGTCGCTCCCTCACTCACACATTCACCCATTCGCTCACACACTCACACATCCACCCACTCACTCACCCAGTTGCTCACCCAGTTGCTCACTCACTCACACAGTCACCCACCCACTCATCCACCCACACACTCACCTAGTCGCTCACCTAGTCGCTCACACACTCACCTCACACACTCACTCACTCACTCACCCACACACTCACTCACCCAGTCGCTCACACACTCACCACCCACTCACCCACCCACTCACCCACACACTCACTCACCCAGTCGCTCACACACTCACCACCCACTCACCCACCCACTCACCCAGTCGCCCACACACTCACCTCACACACTCACTCACCCAGTTGCTCACCCAGTTGCTCACTCACTCACACAGTCACCCAGCTACTCATCCACCTACACACTCACCTAGTCGCTCACCCAGTCGCTCACACACTCACCTCACACACTCACTCACTCACCCACTCACCTACACACTCACTCACCCAGTCGCTCACACACTCACCACCCACTCACCCACCCACTCACCCAGTCGCCCACACACTCACCTCACACACTCACTCACTCACCCACTCACTCACTCACCCACCCACACACTCACTCATCCAGTCGCTCACACACTCACCACCCACTCACCCACCCACTCACCCAGTTGCCCACACGCGCACCCACTCACTCACCTGCTCGCTCACCCAGCCACTCACTCACAACAATCGCCACTAATTGGCGGTGACGTCACCACGACGCTTGTGCCAGGGTCACGTGGTTAGCGGTAATCAATTGAAGGTGGAGGGGTTAATTAATTGAAGGTGGAGAGGGGCTTAATTAATTAATTACTGCTAACCACGTGAGCCTGGCACATGCGTCGTGGTGACGTCACCGCCAATTAGTGGCGATTGTTGTGAGTGGGTGGATGTGTGTGGGCGGGTGAGTGAGTGGATGGTGAGTGTCTGGGTGAGTGTCTGGGTGAGTGGGTGGATGTGTGAGTGGGTGGGTGAGTGGGTAACCCCTCCACCTTCAATTAAGTGAATTAAGGTGGAGGGGTTACCAGCCCCTCCACCTTCAATTAATTAGCCGCTATGGTGGTCGCAAATGCCCTGAGAGAAGAGGCCGATTGGAATTGACCCTCCACCCCACAGCACTGTCCGGCACCACGGGGAGGTAGGGAGTTGTTTTTGTCAACAACAACAACCGCCATTCGCCACTAATTGGCGGTGACGTCACCACGACGCTTGTGCCAGGCTATGTGCACCCTGAGGCCACGTGAAGTGTCAAACGTCCCGCTGGCAGGTCACGGGGCAGACCCAGGTGCCACGGGTCGACTGACTGAGATGACTGGCTGATGCACCACCTGTGCCTCCTACTCCGCCAAACTCACCCACTCACCCAGACACTCATACACTCACTCGTCTAGTCGCTCACATACTCATCTACACACTCACCCACCCACACACTCACCCAGTCGCTCACTCACTCACACACTCACCTATTCGCTCACACACTCACACACCCACTCACTCACCCAGTCGCACGCACACTCACACACCCACTCACTTACCCAGTTGCTCACCCAGTTGCTCACTCACACAGTCACCCACCCACTCATCCACCCACTCATCCACCCACACACTCACCTAGTCGCTCACCCAGTAGCTCACACACTCACCACCCACTCACCCACCCACTCACCCAGTCGCCCACATGCTCACCCACCCACTCACCCACTCTCTCAGCCACTCACCCACTCACTCACCTGCTCGCTCACCCAGCCGCTCATCCAGCCACTCATTCACAACAACCGCCACTAATTGGCGGTGACGTCACCACGACGCTTGTGCCAGGGTCACGTGGTAAGCGGTAATTAATTGAAGGTGGAGATGGTTTAATTAATTAATGCTAACCACGTGAGCCTGGCACAAGCGTCGTGGTGACGTCACCGCCAATTAGTGGCGGTTGTTGTGAGTGGCTGGGTGAGTGGGCAGGTGGGTGAGTGGGTGGGCGAGTGGGTGGGTGGCTGGGTGTGTGGGCGGGTGAGTGGGTGGGCGAGCGAGTGGGTGAGCGAGCGTGTGGGCATGTGGTTGGGTGGGTGTGTGAGTGGGCGACTGGGTGAGTGGGTGGGTGAGTGGGTGGGCGACTGGATGAGTGGGTGGATGTGTGTCTGGGTGAGTAGGTGGGTGAGTGGGTGGGCGACTGGGTGAGTGGGTGTGTGTGTGGGCGGGTGGTTGGGTGGGTGAGTGGACGACTGGGTGAGTGGGTGGGTGAGTGAGTGGGTGGTGAGTGTCTGGGTGAGTGGGTGGGTGAGTGAGTGGGCAACTGGGTGAGTGGGTGGATGTGTGAGTGTCTGGGTGAGTGTCTGGGTGAGTGGGTTGGCGACTGGGTGAGTGGGTGGATGTGTGAGTGTCTGGGTGAGTGGGTGGGTGAGTGGGTAACCCCTCCACCTTCAATTAAGTAAATGAAGGTGGAGGGGTTACCAGCCCCTCCACCTTCAATTAATTAGCCGCTATGGTGGTCGCAAATGCCCTGAGAGTAGAGGCCGATTGGAATTGGCCCTCCACCCCACAGCACTGTCCACGACAACGTTGCCCGTCCGGCACCACGTGGAGGTAGGGAGTTGTTTTTGCCAACAACAACAACAACCGCCATTCGCCACTAAGTGGCGGTGACGCCACCACGACGCTTGTGCCAGGCTAGGTGCACCTTGAGGCCACGTGAAGTGTCGAACGCCCGCTGGCAGGAAGTCACAGGGCAGGCCCAGCAGGTGCCACGGGTCGACTGACTGAGACGGCTGAGATGACTGGCTGATGCACCACCTGTGCCTCCTACTGCACCAAACTCACCCACTCACCCAGTCGCTCACTCACTCACTCACCGACACACTCACCCACACACTCACCCAGACACTCATACACTCACTCGTCCAGTCGCTCACATACTCATCTACACACTCACCCACCCACACACTCACCCAGTCGCTCACTCACTCACACACTCACCTATTCGCTCACACACTCACACACCCACTCAGTCACCCAGTCGCACACACAATCACTCACTCACTCAGTTGCTCACCCGCTCACTCACTCACACAGTCACCCACCCACTCACTCTCCCATTCACACATACACACTCACACACCCACTCACTCACCCAGTTGCTCACTCACTCACACAGTCATCCACCCACTCATCCACCCACACACTCACCCAGTCGCTCACCCAGTCGCTCACACACTCACCTCACACACTCACTCACCCACTCACCTACACACTCACTCACCCAGTCGCTCACACACTCACCACCCACTCACCCACCCACTCACCCAGTCGCCCACTCACTCACCCACCCACACACTCACTCACCCAGTCGCTCACACACTCACCACCCACACACAGTGTACACACACACACAGTGTACACACACAGTGTATACACACACAGTATACACACAGTGTACACACACAGTGTACACACACACACAGTGCACACACACACACAGTGTACACACAGTGTAAACACACACAGTGTACACACACACAGTGTACACACACACATTGTGTACACACACAGTATATACACAGAGTGTGTATGTACATACATAGTGTATATACGTACACACAGTGTACACACACATTGTGTACACACACACACATTGTGTACACACACACAGTGTACACACACAGTGTACACACACATTGTACACACACACACAGTGTACACACACACAGTGTACACACACACAGTGTACACACATACCCACAGTGTACACACACAGTGTACATACACACAGTGTATACACACAGTGTACACACACACAGTGTACACACACAGTGTACACACAGTGTATACACACAGTGTACACACACACACAGTGTACACACAGTCCACACACACAGTGTACACACACACTCAGTGTACAAACACACATTGTGTATACACACAGTGTACACACACACAGTGTACACACACAGTGTACACACACACATAGTGTACAAACACACAGTGTACACACAGTGTATATACACAGTGTAAACACACACAGTGTAAACACACAGTGTACACACACACACACAGTGTACACACACACAGTGTACACACACACAGTGTATACACACAGTGTAAACACACACAGTGTACACACACAGTATATACAGTGTGTATGTACATACATGGTGTATATACGTAAACACAGTGTACACACACACATTGTGTACACACACACAGTGTACACACAGTGTACACACACAGTGTACACACACACACAGTGTACACACACTGTGTATACACAATGTACACACACACACAGTGTACACACAGTGTACACACAGTGACACACACACAGTGTATACACACACAGTGTACACACACACTGTATACAGTGTACACACACAGTGACACACACACAGTGTATACACACAGTGTACACACACACAATGTATACACACACAGTGTACACAAACAGTGTACACACACACAGTGTACACATAGACACCTGGGAGCCAGAAATCTTTCTGATGGGTCAAATACTCATTTCACTCATTAAAAAGCAAATCAATTTATAACATTTTTGACATGCGTTTCTCTGGATTTTTGTTGTTATTCTGTCTCTCACTGTTCAAATAAATCTACCATTAAAATTATAGACTGATCATTTCTTTGTCAGTGGGCAAACGTACAAAATCAGCAGGGGATCAAAATATTTTTATTTTATTGTTTCCATTCTACGTGGTGACTTTACCGAAATAACCAAGAAGATGAATCCCTGCAGTCACGAAAGCTTTAAATAGAAATTTGAATTGCAAGTGCTTTGAGTGTGTGCACGTGCCGTGTGGAAAAAAATGTACGATACGCTTATGTTGGATATGATTAGGTAATATCGTAGTGTCGCCATATCGCGATAACTTTCGGAGTTAAATGTTGTACAATTCTGCAAGAGCGTTCCGAACTTTGATCGCGTTGTGTGAACGTCATCATTTGGAACGAACCAACTTACCGCTTTAAATAGGGGGGGGGGTCGCAGACGCGATAATATTTTTTAAAATATATAAATATATACATCTCCAACAGCAATACAATGACGGAGCGACCGTGACTATGATAGTAGATCATTCAGCATATATTGTTTGAGTAAATACGATTCAATTTATGCGATGGAAGTGAAAGTATAAGATTGATAGTTTGAGCGTCAACCCTTGGCTGGGAGTGGTAGCTCCCAAGTGCCAATGGCTGACGCCTCAAGCCGGCTCCCAGGACGCTTCTAAACTGTTCGGAACATAACGACTCCCCACCCCCCACCCTAAACTCTAAACTTGCACGAACAATTCCTCTCGCCCCTTAAAACTCTGAGCAGGATTGAACTCACGCGAACCGGTAAGTGGGTGTTTTGGTTTTAAAATTTTGACGAAAAAAAAAATCCGGTGTTGTGTGACCCCCGTTGCGGCGGTGACACCACAGGCTGTGGTTGCTCCTCGCCGGGGAAGGCGTCTCCTTCTCGGTAGGCAATCCAGGCCATTCAGGCCCTCCCTGGCGTCTCGGGCCTAGTCTGTCCCAAAGAAAATAAACATTTATACATGCTTTGTGGAACTGTTTTCACAGTAAGATACACAGGCAGCAGTCGTAAGAAGAAAGGCTTAAATACAATCGTCGGTAACAGAGGCGTTATGAAAAAGGGCCATTGCCCGATTATGCACTACAGTATTTACTTTTAAGGGCAGTGTTATTGGTAAATATGTAGGGGGTTTTTCTCTCGTGATATACCCGTCTTTGTGTTTGTCCTCATGCTGTGGGTTTCGGGCTGTTCCATGCGAGTTTGAAGCCATTGGTTAAACGAGGTAACACAACCACGGGTCAAGTTATCTCTTGATGCATCACAGCTGTCATCATAACGCGTACGGTTTACCCCGTATTCTTGTACAGAGACATTGAGTTTTCACGCCCATACGGGGTACAGCCATTTCAATACGGGCAAAAGAACATGCTTTGGTAACATAATATTGTCTGTTTGTGTTTCTACATTGTGATGGGACTTCGTAGGACGAACGTTGATATTTATAAAGACACTTGGTGGCCGATACGGTCTGAATTGATCTGTAATAAGGTAGGGGCACTGATAGAGGTTGACAGCTACGTGGTGGTGAGTGTACTCGAAGTGAATCTCTATTTGTGTGTTTCTCCCTTGTGATGGGACTTTGTTGTTGTTGTTGTTGTTTCAGGCGGCTGCGGGACTGTGCAACGTTGGTGAGTGGCATAGGAGCGGTGGGGGCAACATCCATTGTAGAGTACAATGTCACTACGCTCCCACGTCTGCGCTACCCTCCTCCACCAAGCCGCCACACGGACGAGCGTGGTGAAGTATGGTCAAATCACGACCCGGGGCGGCGTGGGGAGACCCTCGTCCGGCAATGGATTAACAAATTGGCTCTTACTGTTTATCTCCATATATATAAAAATATGTAAAGTTGTGATTGTGTGTGTTGTCTGTTCAAAATGTTTAGCCTACTTCCCGACATGCAACAAACTGGAAATTTGCCATGTGGGTACTTTCCAGACTGTACACCGTGCAAACATTATACAAATACACTTTTGTGTTTTTGGGGGGGGAAGCTCAATAATGTATAGATTTTTTGCACGGCAAGTGAGCTGTGACGTCAAATCTGTCACGTGACCCTCGCACGTGGAAGCGTAACGCGTTGTAGTGTAGTGGTTAGCGTTGTCTGTGTGTGTCTGTGTGTGTGTGTCTGTGTGTGTGTGTGTGTCTGTCTGTGTGTGTCTGTGTGTGTGTGTGTCTGTGTGTTTTTTTTGTGTGTTGTGGGGAGCGATAGTGTGGCGGTTAGCGCGCTGCGCTATGAACCCGGCGACACGGGTTCGATTCCCGCTCATGGCCAACACCAGTGACGATTATCTGAACCGGTCCCGGGCCTCCCCTAGGTCGACTCAGCCTCAATGCGGTGTGTAAACATCACCACTAGGGAGACAAAAGCGGTCGGGCGTGGTGCTAGCCACCCACCCCCTCGTGTACCGTTCCGGCCTTCATAGGTGCTCGCTAACAGCACTTGCCCCTACAGTCTGTTAAGGCTACATGGGGGATCTTTGTTTTATCTTTTGTGTGTCTGTGTGTGTGTCTGTGTGTGTGTCTGTGTGTGTGTGTGTAAGCGTAACGCATTATAGTGTAGTGGTTAGCGCTACGCCGCGCTACGAACCCGGTGACCCGAGTTCGATTCCCGCTCACGGCCACCACCGGCGACAATTATTTGAACTGCTTCTGGGCCTCCCCTAGGTAGACTCAGCCTAAAACGAGTAACTGTCGTAGTGTGAACATCGCCACTGGGGAGACAAAGGCGGCCGGACGTGGTGGATCCAAGTCCCGGTCGAAGCCGGGTAGTACACCTAGTCATGAATACATGAATGAATATAGACGTGTAAGTCACGTGTGACTGTATATATTCATTCTTCCATGGCTCGATACTGACGTGTAGATGGTGTGGATATTCTTATTTTCTGTCTGCAGCTGACGCTGGTCTGATGGAGCAAAGGCAGTCAGCACAGCAGCTCGGTACGACAAGTCAACAATGCGACCAGCGTGCATACAGCACGGATCGGACTGGAAATTTGACACGGCACCAGAGAACTCGCACAGGAGAGAAACCCTTCAAATGCACTGTGTGTGGGAAGACATTTTCAGATTTATCGACTCTTAAAAAACACCAGAGAACACACACGGGAGAGAAACCCTTCAAGTGCAGTGTGTGTGGGAAGGCATTTTCACGGTCATCTGCTCTTAAAACACACCAGAGAATACACACGGGAGAGAAACCCTTCAAGTGTACTCTGTGCGGCAAGGCATTTGCAAATTCATCAAATCTTCAAGTACACCAGAGAACACACACGGGAGAGAAACCCTTCAGGTGCACTCCGTGCGGGAAGGCGTTTTCAGATTCATCTACTCTTAATACACACCAGAGAACACACACAGGAGAGAAACCCTTCAAGTGCAGTGTGTGTGGAAAGGCATTTTCAGATTCAACTCATCTTAAAAGACACCAGAGAACACACAGGAGAGAAACCCTTCAAATGCACTGTGTGTGAGAAGACATTTTCAGATTCATTTGCTCTTAAAACACACCAGAGAACACACACGGGAGAGAAACCCTTCAAGTGCAGTGTGTGTGGGGAGGCATTTTCAGATTCATCTATTCTTAAAAATCACCAGAGAACACACACAGGAGAGAAACCCTTCAAGTGCAGTGTGTGTGGGAAGGCATTTCCAGATTCATATCATATTAAAAAACACCAGAGAACACACATGGGAGAGAAACCCTTCAAGTGCAGTGTTTGTGGGAAGACATTTTCAGATTCATCTACTCTTAAGTCACACCAGAGAACACACATGGGAGAGAAACCCTTCAGGTGCAGTGTTTGTGGGAAGACATTTTCAGATTCATCTACTCTTAAAACACACCAGAGAACACACACAGGAGAGAAACCCTTCAAGTGCAGTGTGTGTGGAAAGGCATTTTCAGATTATTTTCATCAATTTCCATAACACCTATATATACAACATCTCCCCCATCTCTCCCCCATCTCTCCCTCCCCAATCTCTCCCCCATCTCTCCCTCCCTCCCCCATCTCTCCCCATCCCTCCCTCTCTCTCTCCCTGTCCATCTCCCTCCCCTCCCTCTCTCTCCCCCATCTCTCCCTCCCTCCCCCATCTCTCCCCATCCCTCCCTCTCTCTCTCCCTGTCCATCTCCCTCCCCTCCCTCTCCCTCCCCAATCTCTCCCCAATCTCTCCCCCATCTCTCCCCAATCTCTCCCCCATCTCTCCCTCCCTCCCCCATCTCTCCCCCATCTCTCCCCATCTCTCCCTCCCTCCCCCATCTCTCCCCAATCTCTCCCCATCTCTCCCTCCCCAATCTCTCCCCAATCTCTCCCCCATCTCTCCCCCATCTCTCCCCCATCTCTCCCTCCCCAATCTCTCCCCACTCTCTCCCCCATCTCTCCCCCATCTCTCCCCCATCTCTCCCCCATCTCTCCCTCCCCAATCTCTCCCCACTCTCTCCCCCATCTCTCCCCCATCTCTCCCTCCCTCCCCCATCTCTCCCCATCCCTCCCTCTCTCTCTCCCTGTCCATCTCCCTCCCCTCCCTCTCTCTCCCCAATCTCTCCCCCATCTCTCCCCCATCTCTCCCCCATCTCTCCCTCCCCAATTTCTCCCCAATCTCTCCCCCATCTCTCCCCAATCCCTCCCCAATCTCTCCCCCATCTCTCCCTCCCTCCCCCATCTCTCCCCCATCTCTCCCCCATCTCTCCCCCATCTCTCCCTCCCCCATCTCTCCCCATCCCTCCCTCTCTCTCTCCCTGTCCATCTCCCTCCCCTCCCTCTCCCTCCCCAATCTCTCCCCCATCTCTCCCCCATCTCTCCCTCCCCAATCTCTCCCCACTCTCTCCCCCATCTCTCCCCCATCTCTCCCTCCCCCATCTCTCCCCATCCCTCCCTCTCTCTCTCCCTGTCCATCTCCCTCCCCTCCCTCTCTCTCCCCAATCTCTCCCCCATCTCTCCCCCATCTCTCCCTCCCCAATCTCTCCCCAATCTCTCCCCCATCTCTCCCCAATCCCTCCCCAATCTCTCCCCCATCTCTCCCTCCCTCCCCCATCTCTCCCCCATCTCTCCCCCATCTCTCCCTCCCCCATCTCTCCCCATCCCTCCCTCTCTCTCTCCCTGTCCATCTCCCTCCCCTCCCTCTCCCTCCCCAATCTCTCCCCAATCTCTCCCCCATCTCTCCCCCATCTCTCCCCCATCTCTCCCCCATCTCTCCCTCCCCAATCTCTCCCCAATCTCTCCCCCATCTCTCCCCCATCTCTCCCTCCCTCCCCCATCTCTCCCCATCCCTCCCTCTCTCTCTCCCTGTCCATCTCCCTCCCCTCCCTCTCCCTCCCCAATCTCTCCCCAATCTCTCCCCATCTCTCCCCCATCTCTCCCCCATCTCTCCCCAATCTCTCCCCATCTCTCCCTCCCTCCCCCATCTCTCCCCCATCTCTCCCCATCTCTCCCTCCCTCCCCCATCTCTCCCCAATCTCTCCCCATCTCTCCCTCCCCAATCTCTCCCCAATCTCTCCCCCATCTCTCCCTCTCTCCCCCATCTCTCCCTCCCCAATCTCTCCCCAATCTCTCCCCCATCTCTCCCCCATCTCTCCCTCCCTCCCCCATCTCTCCCCATCCCTCCCTCTCTCTCTCCCTGTCCATCTCCCTCCCCTCCCTCTCTCTCCCCCATCTCTCCCCCATCTCTCCCCCATCTCTCCCCCATCTCTCCCCCATCTCTCCCTCCCCAATCTCTCCCCAATCTCTCCCCCATCTCTCCCCCATCTCTCCCCCATCTCTCCCCCATCTCTCCCTCCCCAATCTCTCCCCAATCTCTCCCCCATCTCTCCCCCATCTCTCCCTCCCCCATCTCTCCCCATCTCTCCCTCTCTCTCTCCCTGTCCATCTCCCTCCCCTCCCTCTCCCTCCCCAATCTCTCCCCAATCTCTCAACCATCTCTCCCCAATCTCTCCCCCATCTCTCCCTCCCTCCCCCATCTCTCCCCCATCTCTCCCCATCTCTCCCTCCCTCCCCCATCTCTCCCCAATCTCTCCCCATCTCTCCCTCCCCAATCTCTCCCCAATCTCTCCCCCATCTCTCCCCCATCTCTCCCCCATCTCTCCCTCCCCAATCTCTCCCCACTCTCTCCCCCATCTCTCCCCCATCTCTCCCCCATCTCTCCCTCCCCAATCTCTCCCCACTCTCTCCCCCATCTCTCCCCCATCTCTCCCTCCCTCCCCCATCTCTCCCCATCCCTCCCTCTCTCTCTCCCTGTCCATCTCCCTCCCCTCCCTCTCTCTCCCCAATCTCTCCCCCATCTCTCCCCCATCTCTCCCCCATCTCTCCCTCCCCAATTTCTCCCCAATCTCTCCCCCATCTCTCCCCAATCCCTCCCCAATCTCTCCCCCATCTCTCCCTCCCTCCCCCATCTCTCCCCCATCTCTCCCCCATCTCTCCCCCATCTCTCCCTCCCCCATCTCTCCCCATCCCTCCCTCTCTCTCTCCCTGTCCATCTCCCTCCCCTCCCTCTCCCCAATCTCTCCCCAATCTCTCCCCCATCTCTCCCCCATCTCTCCCTCCCCAATCTCTCCCCAATCTCTCCCCCATCTCTCCCCCATCTCTCCCTCCCTCCCTCTCTCTCTCCCTGTCCATCTCCCTCCCCTCCCTCTCCCTCCCCAATCTCTCCCCAATCTCTCCCCCATCTCTCCCCTATCTCTCCCCAATCCCTCCCCAATCTCTCCCTCCCTCCCCCATCTCTCCCCCATCTCTCCCTATCTCTCCCTCCCTCCCCCATCTCTCCCCAATCTCTCCCCATCTCTCCCTCCCCAATCTCTCGCCAATCTCTCCCCCATCTCTCCCCCATCTCTCCCCCATGTCTCCCTCCCCAATCTCTCCCCAATCTCTCCCCCATCTCTCCCCCATCTCTCCCTCCCTCCCCCATCTCTCCCCATCCCTCCCTCTCTCTCTCCCTGTCCATCTCCCTCCCCTCCCTCTCTCTCCCCCATCTCTCCCCCATCTCTCCCCCATCTCTCCCTCCCCAATCTCTCCCCACTCTCTCCCCCATCTCTCCCCCATCTCTCCCTCCCTCCCCCATCTCTCCCCATCCCTCCCTCTCTCCCTGTCCATCTCCCTCCCCTCCCTCTCTCTCCCCAATCTCTCCCCCATCTCTCCCCCATCTCTCCCCCATCTCTCCCTCCCCAATTTCTCCCCAATCTCTCCCCCATCTCTCCCCAATCCCTCCCCAATCTCTCCCCCATCTCTCCCTCCCTCCCCCATCTCTCCCCCATCTCTCCCTCCCCCATCTCTCCCCATCCCTCCCTCTCTCTCTCCCTGTCCATCTCCCTCCCCTCCCTCTCCCTCCCCAATCTCTCCCCAATCTCTCCCCCATCTCTCCCCCATCTCTCCCTCCCCAATCTCGCCCCAATCTCTCCCCCATCTCTCCCCCATCTCTCCCTCCCTCCCCCATCTCTCCCCATCCCTCCCTCTCTCTCTCCCTGTCCATCTCCCTCCCCTCCCTCTCCCTCCCCAATCTCTCCCCAATCTCTCCCCCATCTCTCCCCCATCTCTCCCCCATCTCTCCCCAATCCCTCCCCAATCTCTCCCCCATCTCTCCCTCCCCCATCTCTCCCCCATCTCTCCCTATCTCTCCCTCCCTCCCCCATCTCTCCCCAATCTCTCCCCAGCTCTCCCTCCCCAATCTCTCCCCAATCTCTCCCTCTCTCCCCCATCTCTCCCCCATCTCTCCCTCCCCAATCTCTCCCCAATCTCTCCCCCATCTCTCCCTCCCCCATCTCTCCCCATCCCTCCCTCTCTCTCTCCCTGTCCATCTCCCTCCCCTCCCTCTCTCTCCCCCATCTCTCCCCCATCTCTCCTCCATCTCTCCCTCCCCAATCTCTCCCCACTCTCTCCCCCATCTCTCCCCCATCTCTCCCTCCCTCCCCCATCTCTCCCCATCCCTCCCTCTCTCTCTCCCTGTCCATCTCCCTCCCCTCCCTCTCTCTCCCCAATCTCTCCCCCATCTCTCCCCCATCTCTCCCCCATCTCTCCCTCCCCAATCTCTCCCCGATCTCTCCCCAATCCCTCCCCAATCTCTCCCCCATCTCTCCCTCCCTCCCCCATCGCTCCCCCATCTCTCCCCATCTCTCCCTCCCCAATCTCTCCCCGATCTCTCCCCAATCCCTCCCCAATCTCTCCCCCATCTCTCCCTCCCTCCCCCATCGCTCCCCCATCTCTCCCCATCTCTCCCTCCCCCATCTCTCCCCAATCTCTCCCCATCTCTCCCCCATCTCTCCCCCATCTCTCCCTCCCCAATCTCTCCCCCATCTCTCCCCCATCTCTCCCTCTCTCCCCATCTCTCCCCCATCTCTCCCTCCCCAATCTCTCCCCCATCTCTCCCTCCCTCCCCCATCTCTCCCCATCCCTCCCTCTCTCTCTCCCTGTCCATCTCCCTCCCCTCCCCCATCTCTCCCCCATCTCTCCCTCCCCAATCTCTCCCCAATCTCTCCCCCATCTCTCTCTCTCGTTTGCCTTCACCCCCCACCAGCGCCCTCTCTGACTGACAGCTGGCGGCTGGCAGACACCGCCTAGGGGTTAATTTGGCGCGCGCCTTCCACCCCCCCCCCACTCAGTGGCTAAGCCCCGCCTCCGGCCACGCCCTCTCGTGGAACCTTCGAGCAGGTTCCCGGAGCATCTCGGCTAGCCCCTCCTGTTGCCTTTGCCTCAGATACGCCTCCTTCCCTGATTGGCTGTTACCTCTGTGGCTGTACCCGTGATGTCACTTTGTCACTTCACATGCCCACGGGTGGGGTGGGGCAGTCACGTGCCCACGGGTGGGGGAGTTTGGTGGTGGTGGTGAGGAGCAGAGAAGCAGCAAGTTGAGGTGCGGAGTGAGGAGAGAAGAGGTGAGGAGAGAAGAGGTGAGGCGAGGTGAGCAGAGAAGAGGTGAGGAGAGAAGAGGTGGGGAGAGAAGAGGTGAGGAAGAGGAAGACGACACGCCAGGTGAGGAGTGAGGGAGTTGCTGAGGGAGTTAATATTGTTATTTTGTTATTGTTGTTTTGTTATTGTTGTTATTTTTGTTGTGGTTGATGTTTTGTTGTTATTGTTGTTGCTATTGTTGTTGCTGTTATTGTTGTTGTGTTATTGTTGTTATTTTTGTGGTTGATGTTGTTTTGTTGTTATTGTGTTGTTGTTGTGTTGCTGTTATTGTTGTTATTGTTGTGTTGTTATTGTTGTTGTGTTGTTATTGTTGTATTGTTATTGTTGTGTTGTTATTGTTGTATTGTTGTTATTGCTGTTGTTGTTTCCCCCCCGCCGCGTGTGACTGAGCGACGTCTTCACGTTGAGGTGAAGCCGCTCCACGCCGCCACGGCCGCAGTGACGCAGAGAGGAGGCGGCGGCGACCTCCTCCTCCTGCTCCTCATCCTCCTCCTTCTGCTCCTCCTCCTGCTCCTCATCCTCCTCCTGCTCCTCCTGCTCCTCCTGCTCCTCATCCTCCTGCTCCTCCTCCTCCACCATGCTTCTGCCGGCAAACACCACGGCGACATCGTTTGACGATCACGACGACGACGATGACACCATCAGCCATGATCAACCCTCTGCTGGATGAAAGTCTCCCCCCACCCCACCCCAACCCCACCCCAAGCAGCCGCCACCTCGCACCACCACAGCAGCAGCAGCAGCCACGGTTAACATCGCTTGCGTCGCCTAGGTAAAATAATTAACGAATGAATGAAAACTTAAAATTAAATAACGACATATTCTTAGCTCTTTCAGTAAAGTCACGTTGAAGGGAAACAATAAAATAATATAAAATATATAAAACAATTAAATATTTTATTGTTTCCCTTCAACGTGGTGACTTTACCCAAGAGCTAAGAATATGAATTACTGCAGTCACGAAAGCTTTAAATCAAAATTTTTTATGGTTTGTTTATAGCTTCCATGAATTTATGTAGAAATATGGTAAGGCCTCTACTTTGGGGATATGTCCCTGAAAAACGCGACGTTAGGCGAAACAATGTCAATCTAAACCTAATTTACTATTGACTTAATGATATGAATGTAGCGTACGTTCCTGGGGGTAAATTTTTTTCATCAATTTGCAGAAAACATAACAGAAAAAAAATCCGAGTAACAAGATAACCCGCGCAATAGGTTATAACGACGTTTCGGGCGCGACCCCAAGCGTCCTCCTTCAGGTGGTGGCGGGTGGGGGGGAGGGAGGGACACAACCACAGCAAGAGGCAGCCTACCGCCCACTTGAGCGACTGTTTCCTGCTGCGGTTTGACCCCCTACCTGATGGCGATTGGCCGCTTGTTTGCGTGCGCGCCCGGAACTTCGTGGACTTATCTTCTGCCTCCCAGGGAGTTTCTCGCCGCCGCCGACGACGACGAAGATTTGCGCAGAGCGGCGTGGGGAGCGCTCGGATTTAGAGACGAGGGGGGAGGGAATCATGGAGCACGCGCAAGTTCAGGGCCATCGTATTGATCGATAAGCAATAGACAAGTATTTTTTTATTTAAAGCTTTCGTGACTGCAGTAATTCATATTCTTAGCTCTTTCAGTAAAGTCACGTTGAAGGGAAGCTATAAAAGAATAAAATATATATAAAACAATAAAAATTGTTTTATTATAAAAAAAATAAAAAAAATTTTATATAATAATATATTTATAAAACAATAAGAATTGTTTTATATATATTTTCTTATTTTATTTTTTCCCCTCAACGTGACTTTACCGAAAGAGCTAAGAATATAAAAATAGAAAAGTAATTGATATGATTATAGATTTGAAAGACTTTGTGTCGGCAGGGATTCACACTCTTTATTTTTTTCTTCCGGTGAAGTCACATAGGACGCTCGGATTTAGAGACGAGGGGGGATCGGGGAGCACGCGCAAGTTCAGGGGCATCGTATTGATCGATAAGCAATAGACAAGTAATCGATATGATTGTAGATTTGAAAGATTTTGTGTCGGCAGGGATTCGCACTCTTTATTTTTTTCTTCCGGTGAAGTCACATAGGACGCTCGGATTTAGAGACGAGGGGGGATCGGGGAGCACGCGCAAGTTCAGGGGCATCGTATTGATCGATAAGCAATAGACAAGTAATCGATATGATTGTAGATTTGAAAGATTTTGTGTCGGCAGGGATTTGCACTCTTTAGTTTGTTTTTTTCCGGTGAAGTCACGTAGGTAACAAAAATAAATAAAATAAATGAAAACTAAAATTTCATCACGACGTTTCGCGCGCAACCCAAAGCGACCTTCAGGTTGGGGGGGGGGGGAGACAACGTGAAGGACCCTTGTTGTGGTTGCGTCCTGAAACGTCGTGATAGAATTTAGTTTTAATTTACTCTTTGGTTCTATTGGGTAAAGTCACCACGTAGGTGAAAATAAAATAACAAAAAATCACGACGTTTCGGCCACAACACAAGCGGCCTTCATCAGGTGAAGGGACGAGACTGTCTGGAGGACAGCGCTGGAGTGAAAAAGCCACGCTTAGATCACGACCTTTAAGCTGTGTGAGAGAAACAAAGCGCCTTGACAAAGGAATTAGCATACAATTTAGCATTGAAATGGCTCATTGAAATAGCTAAGTTAAAGTATACACATCCGCAGATGCTAAATTATATGTTAATTCCTTTGTCAAGGCGCTTTGTTTTCTAATAGAACCAAAGAGTATGGATCCTTGCAGTCACGAAAGCTTTAAATCTAGAATTTAGTTTTAATTTATTTAATTTATTTTATTTTTAACCTACTACCTGACTTTAGCGGAAAAAAAAACCACAGCCTGCGAATCCCTGCAGTCACGTTGGCTTCAGATCTAGAACGAAGTGATTTTATAACCGACGTGACCTGAACCTTTGGGGGGCCAAGTGCCGTCGGCAAGCTGCTGCTGCTGCTGCTGTGAAGGTCGCCCCGGGACACGCGAGAGGCCGGCGGTGGGTGGCCAGCACCACGCTCAGCTGCTACATCTCTCTCTCCTCTCTCCTCTCTCTCTCGCCCCGTGTCGATGTCTACACACCGCACCAGGTACTCGTTTTAAGGCTGAGTCGACCTAGGGGAGGCGCTCGTATTCGTCGCGAGCCGGGAATTTGGAACTCGTGGGGGGCCAGGTGCGATAACCACTCGCGACAGCAGTTGACGCCCAACAATTGTTTAAATGTTATACGGTGGGGCCGGTGGTGGTGGTTGGTGGTGGTGGTGGTCTTTACGACAACGATATATTCCGTGGAGCATTAACGGACTGTCGGGGCAAGTTCTGTTAGCGAGCACCTGTGAAGGCCGGCACGGAAACACGAGGGGGGCGGGTGTCAATGTTTACGCATTGCAACAGGTAACTCATTTGAGGCTGAGTCGATCTAGGGGGAGGCCAAGGATCAGTTCAGATAATCGTCACTGATGTTGGCCAGGAGCGGGAGTCGAACTAGGGTCGACAGGTTGTTGGTAGCGCAGCGCAGCTAGGGGGTCATCCGTTGAGTACGTACGCAAAAACCTGTCAAATAAGTATTATAAAAAACGCGCTTTAATGAAATGCACCGCACTAATGTGGCCGCAGAAGCTCGCCACAACGTAAGGGGACCGTGGTCATTCACAGCCAACGTCAGTTGAGCGTGGACAATTAGAGCCGAGCCGAAACATAACACGTAAAAAATAATGTTTAAAAAAAAATACGTTTTTATTTGATTTTTAATGATAGAATATGGTATTGTCATCAGTATGACATAAGTTTACCAAGTTTGATACCACATTGGGAAGTGGGTTAAAATTGAGTTGTCTTGCTTCTGGCTTCAATTGGCTTCATTTTGCTGTACTCTTACGTTATTCTTTTTGTCATTGCCACGACCCCCAGGTCACTCTTGCAAATCAGTTATCCTGGTCTCTTGAGGTCTCACCCCGGTCACACAAAATCAACTTGACACTTGAACTCTGCACACCCGTTTGCACCCACACGCTGCCACCCAAAACGCCCCATCAACCCCTACACCCCGTTATGCCCCAGCGCACACCCCAACATCCCTACAGACAGACGTTTGAGCGTCTACTTACCCACCTGTGTTTCCACGCCGGCTTCGACTTCGCGACCCTTCCCCCGCGGCGGCCAAGGAGGGGCTGCGGTCTCCTCAATGATCCTCCCTCACGTTCACCGTTCTCCCACGGGGCCCAGCGCAGGTCACTTCATGGTGATCCTCCTCACATTCACCGTTCTCCCACGGGGCCCAGCGCAGGTCGCCTCATGGAGCGTTCCGACTTCGCCCCCAACGAGGCCCTGGGCCCTGGGCCGCTCGCGCGCCGTCGGGACTCGGACCGCGGGCCCAAGACTCTGAGGCCCTCACAGCCGGACGCCACTGAGCACAGCCTCCTTGACGATCGTGGGCACTCAACCCCCAGGCCCCGGTTCGGGGTTGAAGACCCGTGGCAGCAGCAGCAGTTGGGATTAAGTCCCATGCAGTGGGGGCCTGGCGGGCCTCCACACGGGCCCCCCCAGGAGTATGGCCCAGCGGACACGGAGCCGGCCCCGGGCTTCGCCTCGCGACATCGGAGCCCCAGGAGCGGCCCCGGCTCGGCGCTTGACGGCAAAACGTCGCCGTCCGCTCGCGGCATCGGCGATTCGCCCTGCTTTCGGACGAGCATGGTCCCCGCGCCTGTGGAGCGAGAAGGAGGTGATTACTGGGAAATGGCGGGCGGCGCATTTTAATTGCGGCTCGATCGGCGCCACCGTAACGAGGCAGCACTGTCAGCCACGTCTCGCGTCCATGGCGGTGTCCGCGTGGCTCTCCCAGCGCGTGTGCGTCTGCGCGCGTGTCTGTGTGTGCGAGCTCGCGTCTGTGTGCGTGTGTGAATTTGTGTTGGCGCATCTGCGTGCGTGTAAATGTGTCTGCGTGTGTGTGTGTGCGTCTCTGCATTTTCGTGCGCGTGTCTACGCGCGCGAATTTGTGCCTGTGCGAATTTCTGTCGGTGTTTCGCTTTAATGTCTGCGCGTGAATTTGTGTCGTGTCTGCGTGTGTGAACTCCACGCAATTCTTCGTGATGGGGGGACCTTTGTCTCGTGTGCATCATCTCTGTGTCTGCGCTGTACAGGGACGGTGCCTGGGTGCAGTTCGCCCTCCACGGAGTCCGGGAGCGGCCGAGCCTCGTCGGGAACGGTGAGACGCGACGATTCATATTCGCCGTCTCCCGCCGGCCTCTGCGTCTCTTCGCACTCGGGGACACGGGGACATCGCGAGACGCAGGGCAGTGGCCTCACCCGGGATTAACCCCCCCCACGCAGCGTACACGCAAAGCGCCAGGAGGTCACGGGGTCGATCCTGACCTGGACGCCCACATATTTGGAGTTTGCGTGTTCTCTCTCTCTCCCTGTGGGCATGGAGGTTCTTCTACGGGTTCTCCGGTTTTTTTCCCCTCCGCATTTATGAACACGCGTTCAGAGTATTTGGCCACTGTACATTTCCACTTGAAAAGCCACTTCACCGGGCTATCGTTTGTGGCCAGGTCGCGTCTGAAATGAGAGCCGTATGGCTCGGTGGCCCTTACCTGGTAAAATAATAAATAGCACAAAGTAAATCACAGCAGCCCACACACACTCACACACAGTGCACGGCAAGTGAGCGGCGATGTCGCATCCGTGATGTCACCGGCATGCGGCAGCGTCACGCAGAGTGCCTGCTGACCTCACGCATCCCCCCCCAACCCTCCGCGTAGGCCGTGCATCCCGAACAAAAGCTGTCTCGATGTTCTAAGTTGACGCGACTATTTTCAGCTCACGCTTAAATATGAAGCGGAAGATCCATCCGTTTGCGTGAAGCGGCAAAACCTCTCCAACGCTGACTCTCTGACGTCGTGAAATTTGCACAGCTTACGCCCGATTTTCAGCTCGCCACGTCACGGTCCCTTCCCGGGTCGCCTGGTTAAGGTTGAACTTCCTCGATTGAAAGACGTCCGATTTATCTTGTTGGTTCTTTCGGTAAAGTCACCACGTAGAATGGAAATAAAGTAATAAAAATAAAACGAAATAAAATTCTCACGACGTTTCGGCCACAACACAAGTAGCCTTCTTCTACTTGCGTTGTGGCCGAAACGTCGTGAGAATTATATTTTATTATGTTTTATTTTTATTATTTTATTTCCATTCCAGGTGGTGACTTTACCGAAAGAACCAATAAAGATGAATCCCTGCAGTTATAAACGCTTTAAATCGATTTTTTTATCCGATTTAGTTAAATTGATTTGTCTCGGCTTTTTTATTTCTTGCGAGCATCAATTTTTTCGCCAGGTTTTGTCAGTCAAATAAAAGGGAATATTAAATTAATCCCAAGGCAAGACTCCACAACTCCCGGGCGAAGCCGGTTAGTAGTAAAGCTCGTGCCATTATAAAATACTCCGTGTGTGGCCTACATTGGGTGGCCCATAAGTCTGGAATCGTAGGGAAAACTAATTCATATTTTGATTTAAAGCTTTCGTGACTGCAGTAATTCATATTCTTAGCTCTTTCGGTAAAGTCACCACGTTGAAGGGAAACAACAAAATAATAAAATATATATAAAACAATAAAAAAAAATCTCACGACGTACCTGATGACGACCGTTTGTGTTTTGGTCGAAACGTCGTGAGAATTTTTATTGTTTTATATATTTTATTATTTTATTGTTTCCCTTCAACGTGGTGACTTTACCGAAAGAACTAAGAATATAATTCATATTTGTTTGTTGCTGCTGCTGTTGCTGCTGTTGCTGCTGTTGCTGCTGCTGCTGCTTGTATAATAGGCGGACACAGACGGGGACCCTGAAACCTCCGCACCGTCGGAGGTGTCAGCCGATCGGCCGAGCGGCCAGCTGGTCCCCACTGGCGCGTCAGGTGGTCCCCGCGTCCAGCGCACGAGACCCCGGGATGAAAAAAAAGAGCAGCGGGTGGAAGAAGAAGAAGAGCAGGGAGATGAACATGAGATGGAGGAGGAGCATGAGGAGGAGGAGCGCAAAGCAGAGGAAGATGCGGAAGCGGCGGCCGATCCTTCCGCGTCATTCGAGGGCCTCGCGAGCGACCAGACGCCCGAGTCGCAGGCCACGGTGTACCGGCGGCTCCTGCAGGTCGCGTACCGGCTCCAGAAACTCCAGCAGGAGCAACAGCAGCAGCAGGAGCAGCAGCAGGAGCAGCAGCAGCAGGAGCAGCAGCAGGAGCAGGAGCAGCAGCAGGAGCAGCAGCAGCAGCAGCTGGAGCAGCAGCAGGAGCAGCAGCAGCAGCAGGAGCAGCAGGAGCAGCAGCAGCAGCAGGAGGGGTTAGCAGAGGCAGAGCCGTTGTTCGGCGCAGGGCTCGTTGGCGTGGCGGATCGATCCCGGGTGGCCTGCGATGGATCCCGGGTGGCAAGCGATGGATGATGAGGATGAGGCCCGGGGCTACCCAAGCGCGGCCACCTCAGGCGCGGCTCCTAGAGGGCCGGGCGCCCTGAGTCACCGCCTCTCGGCTTCCCTCCCTCCGCTCCCCCCGGCCCTGCTCTAACTGCCCCCCTCCCCCCCCACCACCACCACCCCTCCTAACTTTACTCACCGCGACTTCCTGAAGACTTAAAACTTCCCGCGGCCGCGGGAAGTTCTGTGTTGTTTGGTTCTTTCGGTTAAACTCACGCGGATAGAGAAATAACAAATGGAGCGAATAAAAAAATAATGAGAGCAAGAACGGCGACGTTCCGAAGGCAACGCGGGCGGTCGACGTCACCCCCCCACCCCCTTCCTGATGACGACTGCTCGCGTCGCGATGGGGACATCGCGGTTTTTATTCTCGTTATATTTGTATTCACTTTATTATTATTATTATTTCTCTGTCTACGTTACTTTACCGATGGAACCAAAGAATGTGAACTTCCTGAAGCTTCTGTGGGGGGCCCCTCGCCCCCCGCCCCCCCACCCACCGCTCGGGACGTCTCTCTCACGAGATCTCAGCTGGCTGCGTCAGAACTGCCGCACGATGGGAAACGCCGCAAGCGGCTCGAGGGAAACGAAACGCAAGGCGTGGTCGGAGCGATTTGCTTCTCGAGCGAGCGTCGAGGCGTGTGCTGTTCGTAGCCCTGCAGAGCCACGGAGCGTGGGAATTCCACGTTGCAGCTACGAGGACGAGTCCGTCCACAGGGCAAAAGCACTGTCGATCTTCCCCGCAGAGTGGCGCTCATTTTGTCAACCCCCCGGAGGGATATCGGGCTCGGTCGACCGCCGCCGAAACGAGGATTCGAACTTACGACCTTTGCCACCTTCGCCGGATTCCGGCACGCAAACGTCCGGTAAACGTGTCGCGTCGCCCGAGGGGGGGGGGGGGGAGGCTCGCGGCCCACGAAGAGGGGGGATCGGACAGAGCCGAGAGGATCGGGTTTCCTTCGCCAGTCGCGTTTTCGTTTCCTGCCCTTTGAGCGGAGAGCCGCGCGGCCGCCCACGATGCGTGGGCGGCCGCTTGATGCGCGACGATCGTCTCCGCTTGGTGGTCCTCGTGCCGCCTTCGAGGCGGAGCGGACACGCGGCGGCCATCGTTTGACACGTGACTCTCAAGACGCCGAGTTAATTCGTCGGAAGTCGCGCGAATCCGTCGAGAAGGTTTTCCACCTCGCCGCCCGATCGCCGCCACGCGTCTCTGCCCTGTCCGGGGGGCCCGGGAACCCCAATCCCCATTGCCCCCCCACTCGGTCCCGGTGCCGCTTTTGTTAAGAGTTGCTTGTGTAAACGTCGCCGCCGTGATGTAAACAAACACTCGGGGTGTAGGCAACTTGGCGGTGCAAATAAATATACCCCGGGTGGGGGGGGGGGTGTGTACATCGCCATCGCGCGTGGCACGGGGCGAGAAAGGATTCGGTGGGCGCGGTGAACATTGAGCTGAGCTGAAGGGGGTCGCTCTCTCACCTCTTCCACCTCTTCCACCTCCTCAACCCAAGGTACACATTCCCCCCCCCCCCGTAAATAGAGGTAATGATGATGTGGACTTGTTACTCAACGCCTCCGCTCAGCGTCCGCGCGCTCTCTCGTCGGGGAAGAGAGGCAAGGAGAGAGGAGGGAGCTCAACGATACCGACAATTGCCCAAGCTCTGCAGGCCTCTATACATTGAGGTGTTATCGGGCAGCCAACGCGTGTTTGCAGGTGGGAGGAACCCGGAGCACCCGGTAGAAGTCTCCTCCAATCATATGGAACAAGTTTTCAAGTTTCATTTATTTAGGTATAGCCCTGTGAGCCATGCGGCTCTTAAGTCGGGGCTGACTGCCCCCACCCCCGCCACCGCCGCGACTACCCGCCGGGGGCTCGGCCAGGCAGGAGCACGGTTGTCGCTTCGCCCTCAAGTCAACCCCCACACCTCCGACCGCCTGCTTGGCCGACTCCCACTTCCGTCTCTCCCACCCGTCCCATCGGTGTGGGCTGGGCCCGCCGACCCGCCCGCTCCCTGAGCCGCTCGGGGTGGTGGTGGGGGGGTTGACGGTCAACGTGTGTCGGTGCGTAGCCTCGCCGCACGGCCTCGTGATGGTCACTGGATCCATTCCTTGTTGTTGTGTCCCCCCCCCACCACCCACCACCGCATCCGTCTTTGTCTTTCCCTTGGACTTCTGCCTCGGGACTCATTCGAGAAGGTGGCGCGGGAGTGGGGCGTCCTGTGAACCTCGCAACGCGCCGTCCACCCTCTCAATCTCTAAAACCTCGCCGAATTAAACGAAGGCGGCGTTGGAATCGTAATTCCAACGCTGTCCTCGTGACAGCACGGTCCCTTCACCCGACGAAGGCCACTTGTGTTGTGGCCGAAACGTCGTGATTTTTTTTAGATTTTTTTACCTCTGTGACTTACCGAACGGAACCAAAGAGTACAATTTATAACATTTTTGACATGCGTTTTTCTGGATTCTGTCTCTCACTGTTCAAATAAACCTACCATTAAAATTATAGACTGATCATTTCTTTGTCAGTGGGCAAACGTACAAAATCAGCAGGGGATCAAATACTTTTTTCCCTCGCTGTTTACGTAGAGTTGTGGCCCAGTGGTTAACGCACTTCGATATGAACCCAGCAGCAACCTGAATTCAGTTCCAAGCCGTGCCCAACATGAGCGGTGAGTGATGTATCAAATCAAGAGTGAGATATCTTTAACTGCCCCGTCCACCCCTTCCCCCGCCTAACCAACCGTGCACTGGCTGGCGTGGTGAAGTATGCTCATGTAACCCTCACCGTGTGGGGAGGCCCTCATCCAGCAGTGGATTGACAAGATGGCCTGTACAATATGCGATCTGGTAACTACCTTGCCAGGTATACAGGAGGTCGTGGGTTCGACCCTGACCCTGACGTCTGCTGCTGCTGCTGTATATTTGGAGTCTGTGTCTCTCTCATCATCATCACGGTGGCTAGGAGATGTTAACTACCTCGCCAGGTACACAGGAGGTCGTGGGTTCGACCCCGACCCTGACGCCTGCTGCTGCTGCTGTATATTTGAAGTCTGCGTGTCTCTCTCTCATCATCATCATCATCACAGTGTCTAGGAGATGTTAACTACCTCGCCAGGTATGCAGGATGTCGTGGGTGCGACCCTGACCCTCTGACACACGTGTATTTGGAGTTTGCGTGATCTCCCCGTGGTCGCGTGGATTATCGTCCGGGCCCTCCCGTTTTGAACCCTCGATATCCGAACGCTCGGACACTCAGGAAGTCCAATTAGCTGATCGAATGGACGAGTGCAGAATTATTCCCGACAGTGTCCATGTGTGTTTCGCCTGTTGTGGAATTGTTTCAGTCACCCCCCGCCACCCACCACACACGCACACAACACTGGTACTTGGCTGCCGACCGGTAGGGCAAATCTCATTGCCTTGTAATCCACCACCCGCCAGCGAACAGGTCCACAGAGTTACTGACCGAGCGCAATGCTCAATCCACACGCTCGTCCCACCCGCCCCGCCTGGCTTACACCCAACACACACGAGCACACACACACACGCACGCACACACACACGCACACACACACACACATGCACACGCACACACACACGCACACACACGTACACACACACACGCACACGCGCGCACGCACACGCACACACATGCACACACACACGCACACACACGTACACACACACACGCACACACACACACGCACACGCGCGCACGCACACGCACACACACATGCACACACACACGCACACACACGCACACACACATACACACATACACACACATACACACACACACACACGCACACACACACATACACACACATACACACACATACACACACATACATACACACATACACACACTCACACACACACATACACACACTCACACACACATACACACACACACATACACACTCACACACACATACACACACTCACACACACATACACACACACACTTACACACACTCACACACATACACACACACTCACACACAGACATACACACACTCACACACATACACACACTCACACACTTACACACACACATACACACACTCACACACACATACACACACTCACACACTCACACACATACACACACACACAACTTGGTATCTGAAATCAATATTTGGACGGCAGAACATGTATTTACATTCGTATTCATGCGTGTCATGTATGAAGTGTATTTGTTGGGGTGTGTGTGTGCGCACCTTCTACCAACAGTCTGTTCATAAGGGTGCGCGAGGCGCGTGCTAGTGCTTCGTGTGCTGGGCTCCTCTCCGATTCGTGCGCCACGGAGCACGTGACGTGCCGTGCCGTCAGCCAAATAGCCGCGTTCTTGCGGTGCTCAAGATTCCCGAAGAATGACCTCGTACGAGAAGATTGCACAGAAAGACACTGACATGGCGAGTGGAGCGAGTGTCGCTGTGTGTGTAGATTCCCGTGTGGGGAGTCGGCAGGGCTGTTGCGTCGCTAGAGGATGAACGCGAATTTATATTCCAGTTGTTGAGTTCTTTTTTTTTAAGTCATGGGCCTCCTCTACATCCACTCAGACTCGAAACGATGACAGCATCTGATTTAACGCGTTAAAACATTACCAATGTGGAGACCTCCCCTTGAAGGCATCAGCATAGGGGAGACAAAGGTGGCCAGGCGTGGTGTGCCGTGCTGGTCTTCAGCACGGCTCCGGCCCAAGGCTACCAGGGGGGCATCTTCGTCTCTGCAGCTGTACGTGAGGAGCGTGCTTAGCGGCACGCTTCACAATTTTTTTTTCCTCCGCCCCCGGTTCCCTCCCTTTTGACTCCGGATTCTGAGAAGCCTGCGAGGTCCTCATCCACAGCCGCTTGGGCCGAAGTGGTCGCGGTCTACGAGGCGAACCAAGGGTACTGAACATCTGTGAGAACGAGCTTTATAGTTCATCGTATTCCTCCAGTGTGAATATTGATTGAGATTCTGATTCTGACCAAAGGCAAGGACAGAAACCCCCCCTGTGTAGCCATAACAGACTTGGGGCAGGTGCTCATCGCGAGTAACCAATCAACACCCACCACTCACTTGCTTCAGTGGGAAACAACTTGGACGTGCCCGCCCTTGCTCGACACTAAACAATGATTTAATAGCGACGACGAGTACATTCATACGTAGAGTGACGCACCTTGAATGACGACATTCAAGGTGCGTCACTCTTCGGCCTGTGGCCGTATCTCCCAGCAATTTGCCTCTTTGGTTTCTCCTCTTAAACACCTGGCGAGTTGCTATCTCTTAAACAAGTAATTTGGCAAGGATAGTCTCGGTAACAATAAGTAAATCAATGGTAAACGAGCGCTAATTTAACAAGTGTAGAGGATTCTCACGACGTTTCGACTGCAACACAAGCAGTCATCATCAGGTGTGAAAATCAACGGCAAGAAACATTTGAGAGAAGTGGCGGTTTGTATTTATTTTCTTGAAATGAAAGATGTCGAGCATCCTGAGCTAGCTAACACTGAGTGGCTCCTGAAGTTGTACTATCTTGTGGACATGACTGGACATCTGAACCAGCTCAATGTGAAAATGCAAGGCATTGGAAAGTCTTATCCCTTCAACAAGCAGTGTTTGCATTTGAAAACAAGCTGGAACTCTTCATCGTGGATATTGAAAAAGGTCGTTTACTGCACTATGAAAAACTGAGAGAATTTAAAGATGCGTGCACAGCAAGTGACCCCGTTTAACATTTTGATCTCCAGCAGCTAGCTGGCTTCACATCTGATCTCCAGCAGTCATTCAAAGCACGCTTTGGAGAATTTCCTGAGCACACTCGTCTTTTCAAGTTCATCACTCATCCACACGAGTGTTCAGTGGACAAAGCCGACCTGAGTTACATCCCTGGTGTCTCCATCAGAGATTTTGAGCTGGAAGTTGCTGACCTGAAGGCTTCAGACATGTGGGTGAATAAGTTCAAGTCACTGAATGAAGCTTTGGAAAGACTTGAACAACAGCAAGCAGAGCTGGCGAGCAAACACAAGTGGACAGAAATGAAAAAACTTCAACCTGCAGACCAGCTGATTGTCAAAACATGGAACGCGCTTCCTGTCACATACCACACACTGCAGCGTGTGAGTATTGCTTTATTGACCATGTTTGGTTCTACGTATTCATGTGAGCAGTCGTTCTCACATCTAAAAAACATCAAGATCAACCTACGATCCCGTTTAACGGATTAAAGCCTCAACGCCTGCATGAAGCTTAACCTCACCACGTAACAACCAGACTACAAAGCCATCAGCAAAACAATGCAGCACCAGAAGTCGCATGAATGGTAAGAAGTATTTTATTTATTATTAGTTGTTGGTATAACGTTATTAAAAAGGATACATTCAGAGACTTATTATATTCTAAAATTGGTCTTAGTTAAAAATACACGCATTTAGTTGTATTCAGTGTTAAAAAAGTATATGACTCTCACGGACATTTATTTTAAAATGTGGCTTTCATGGCTCTCTCAGCCAAAAAGGTTCCCGACCCCTGGTGTAGTGTATAATAGTGTAGTGTATAATAGTGTATTGTATAGTAGTGTATATTGTAGTGTATAAGTGTATAGTGTAGTGTATAATAGTGTAGTAGTGTATAGTGTAGTGTATAGTAGTGTAGTGTATAGTAGTGTATAGTGTAGTGTATAGTGTAGTGTATATTGTAGTGTATAAGTGTATAGTGTAGTGTATAATAGTGTATATTGTAGTGTATAGTAGTGTATATTGTAGTGTATAAGTGTATAGTGTAGTGTATAATAGTGTAGTGTATAATAGTGTATTGTATAGTAGTGTATAGTTGTGTATATTGTAGTGTATAAGTGTATAGTGTAGTGTATAGTAGTGTATTGTATAGTGTATAATAGTGTTTAGTGTAGTGTTTAGTGTAGTGTATAGTGTAGTGTATAGTGTAGTGTATAGTAGCGTAGTGTATAGTAGTGTAGTGTATAGTGTAATGTATAGTAGTGTAGTGTATAGTGTAGTGTATAGTTTAGTATAGTGTAGTGTATAGTAGTGTAGTACGCACACTGTTGCACATGGTTCGCTCGTGTGGGTGTGTAGTGGAACGCACTGCTCATGAAAACTTTGCCTCGTTACGCGGTAAATGCTGCGGCACAACAGGAGGGAACTGCAGGGATGAGGCTCTCCGCTCTTTGTGCTGAGAATTAAAACAGCGCCAGGGTGGAGAGTCTCGTCCCTACAGCTCGTAGCTGTGATGGAGCGAGAGTGATCAGCGGACAGCCACCATGGTTGCCAGGTAAGGGGAGACTTCACCCGGAACTCTCCTCCACACGTGTTCCCTATGAACATTGTCGCAATAAACGTACGATCAGGAATCTTTAAAATATCAGACCTTTGTTGTTCCGCAAGAATATTAACGCTCAAACTCGTATCGAACTCTTCATTAATTCACTTGGTCAAACAGTTCAGGTACTCGGCAAAGCATTTCACCACCCGGTATGCAACAGTTAAACAATCTACTCCAAATCAACACCGAAATGTCAAATCATCATCCACCATTGACTTCCACATCGATGGAAGCCGTTTGCCACGACGTCCAAGCCATTAAACACCGGAACAATGAACGTGCCATTCAAGTACATCTTGAAACCTATTATCTGAAGTAGTTGGTATTAAATAACAATAACTAAATAATAGAAACACGTTTACAATATTGAGCGAAGTTATAGTCACGGACTCTTTCCAACTTGATCTCAACAGGACCACAAAAGCTCAGATATGTGTTGCATAATAATGAATCAATCTGATTGAAATCATCAAACACTTTCCGATTTCAACATCACCTTATAAAAGAATAACATTTTAAATATAAGCGCACAACTTTATCTATCTGTGATGAGCGCTGCACTTTCCGTTGTTTTCATGCAGGGGGCGCTGCAAACCGACGCACCCCCTGCATGGACGACGGAGGCGCAGGGACAGACGTTCGATTACATTGGAATCGATCTGCAGACGGCGGTCTTCTCGCACGGCCAGCTCCGTGTCGCCTTACCTCGATCCCGCAATCCCAAACAGGTAAAGGGCCGCATCGAACCGAACCCCCGGCAAGACCGTCTACTTAACGACGAGAGAAAATTCACACGAAATGTCCTTTTCAATGAAGTCTTCCAGATGTAAATTGAGACAAGCTTTTAATAAAGAAATAAAATTATCTAATTCAAAACACAACACAATTCAAACATGCTTCATTTTAAAACTTAAAAACGGAGCATGGGGTACTTGCGTGAATGCGTCCTTCGTGTGCCGTAAATGTTGTGACTTTCCTGGCCTGAAGGCCGTCAACGTGTTGGACTATTATTGGTGCACAGCGTTTCAACAATAGCAGTGGGGTTTGCTTCAAACGATAGGTACGAACATCCAGACGTGAATCAGCAAGGTGCATTTCTAGTCCTAGTTAGACAAAATCTACGTCAACACGTAAGACAAAACTACAATTCGTGTTGTAGAGAATGTACCTCCTATACGTGTAACTTTTAAGTGGTATTCCTTGTAACTGATGAATGATCCGAGCGTGCTACCTATTTCAAAGACAATGAGTTGCGCCAGATGCTTCGTGGAACACAAAAGTACCCTTTGACCTGTATCACAAGAACAACGGGTCTCACCTGAGTAATCTGTACAGGTTACTTTCAAACACACACACACTTTGTCCTAACATCACTTAATCAATGTTTGACCCTTATAGATCAAATGTTACAAGTATGCACAAAACCAGACAAGTATACATTCTAAATTATTGACAGGCATATTAACAAAATTGGATTACTGCAGTGAAATATACTGCATCACGTTACATCATATTAACAAGAAGCTTTTTAAAAAAGTTGCACAGTCTGCTTCACCGTGTATGTAAAACATACTATTGTCATTCAAAACGAGGCCATTGCATGCTGGCGTCTGAGTGAAAATGTAGCAAATTCTAAACATTACCTACAAACCACACAACTGAGATGACACATCAATCATCGCCCCCTACTGACAGGCTCTTGTCCACATGCAGGCCGGTGCAGGGCCACCACCTTGTGCCACACAGGGGCAGCTGCTACTTGGGGATGCTCTTTGAGTGTTTCAGGCGAGGTACGACACAAAACTCCGAGTTGCTGAGGCGATTAAGCAAGCACCGTGTAAAAGCAATTATTATAACATAGTGAATGCTTGGGAGCTTATTGGCTCTTGCTCCTGGTTAGAGATCTACCCAACCCACGGGCCCACAAAGTGTTCAACTTCACATTGTCATTAAAGGCTTGTGACAAAGGTGCATCTATTGTAGCGACATCGTCTCTGGCTTACACATCTACCGGGTCTCCACTTGACTTTGGATTGTCTCGGAGGAAGTCCACCCACACCTCCACTTCCACAAAATGCTGGGAGTTGCCTCGCTCTGCCTCACAGTCAGAATTCTCCTCCTGCTTTACGTTGCCTCCATCGATGTGAAGGTCCCATTTTGGAGTTGAATCTTCATCTTCACATTTCACCTTCACTTCTTCCCTCTTCACCATCACTTCTTCCCTCTTCACCATCACCTCTTCATATTTCACCTCGATACCTTTAAAAGTGTCCAAGCTGCGATTTTCGTCCGGTTCTTGTTTCATGAGGGATGGGCTTATTGTGGCACTTTGACTTTCACAAGCTGATTTCAGATTCCACTCCTTGCAGATCTTCTGATGCTTCCGTGTTTTCTGGTGTACTTGAAGATTTTATGAATGTGCAAACGCCTTCCCGCAGAGTGCACCTGTGTTCTCCGGTGTACTATAAGATTTGATGACTGTTCAAACATCCCACGTAGAGTGTACCTCTACGGTTTCTCTCCTGTCTGTGTTCTCTGGTGTACTAGAAGATTTGATGAATGTGCAAATGCCTTTCCGCACACACTGCACTTGAAGGGTTTCTCTCCCGTGTGTACTCTGGTGTTTTTTAAGAGTAGATGACTGTGAAAATGCCTTCCCACACACACTGCACTTGAAGGGTTTCTCTCCCGTGTGTGTTCTCTGGTGTGATTTAAGACCAGATGACTGTGAAAATGCCTTCCCACACACAGTGCACTAGAAGGGTTTCTCTCCCGTGTGTGTTTTCTGGTGTGATTTAAGACCAGATGACTGTGAAAATGCCTTCCCACACACACTGCACTTGAAGGGTTTCTCTCCCGTGTGTTTTCTGGTGTGTTTTAAGAGCAGATGACTGTGAAAATGCCTTCACACACACAGTGCACTTGAAGGGTTTCTCTCCCGTGTGTGTTCTCTGGTGTTTTTTAAGAGCAGATGACCATGAAAATGTCTTCCCACAAACACTGCACTTGAAGGGTTTCTCTCCCGTGTGTGTTCTCTGGTGTGTTTTAAGAGTAGATGACCGTGAAAATGCCTTCCCACACACAGTGCACTTGAAGGGTTTCTCTCCCGTGTGTGTTTTCTGGTGTGATTTAAGACTAGATGACTGTGAAAATGCCTTCCCACACACACTGCACTTGAAGGGTTTCTCTCCCGTGTGTGTTCTCTGGTGTGTTTTAATAGTAGATGAATCTGAAAATGTCCTCCCACACACACTGCACTTGAAGGGTTTCTCTCCCGTGTGTGTTCTCTGGTGTGTTTTAAGAGTAGATGAATCTGAAAAAGTCTTCCCACACACACTGCACTTGAAGGGTTTCTCTCCCGTGTGTGTTCTCTGGTGTCTTTGAAGATGAGATGAATCTGAAAATGCCTTCCCACACACACTGCACTTGAAGGGTTTCTCTCCCGTGTGTGTTCTCTGGTGTGTTTTAAGAGTAGATGAATCTGAAAATGTCCTCCCACACACACTGCACTTGAAGGGTTTCTCTCCCGTGTGTGTTCTCTGGTGTGTTTTAAGAGCAAATGAATCTGAAAATGCCTTCCCCCACACACTGTACTCGAAGGGTTTCTCTCCCGTGTGTGTTCTCTGGTGTTTTTTAAGAGTAGTAGAATCTGAAAATGCCTTCCCACACACATTGCACTTGAAGGGTTTCTCTCCCGTGTGTGTTCTCTGGTGTGTTTTAAGAGCAGATGAATCTGAAAATGCCTTCCCACACACAGTGCACTTGAAGGGTTTCTCTCCTGTGTGTGTTCTCTGGTCTTTTTTAAGAGTAGATGAACCTGAAAATGCCTTGTCACACACAGTGCACTTGAAGGGTTTCTCTCCTGTGTGTGTTCTCTGGTGCTGTGTCAAATTTCCAGTCCGATCCGTGCTGTATGCACGCCGGTCGCATTGTTGACTTGTCGTCCCGGCTTGCTGTGCTGAGGGCCTTTGCTCCATCAGACCAGCGTCAGCTGCAGACAGAAAATAAGAATATCCACACCATCTACACGTCAGTATCGAGCCATGGAGGAATGAATATATACAGTCACACGTGACTTAGACGTCTATATTCATTCATGTATTCACGACTAGCTGTACTACCCAGCTTCGCCCGGGACTTGGATCCACCACGTCCGGCCGCCTTTGTCTCCCCAGTGGCGATGTTCACACGACAGCAGTTACTCGTTTGAGGCTGAGTCGACCTAGGGGAGGCCCAGAAGCGGTTCAAATAATCGTCACTGGTGGTGGCCGTGAGCGCGAATCGAACTCGGGTCGCAGGGTTCGTAGCGCGGCGTAGCGCTAACCGCTACACTACAATGCGTTACGCTTCCACACAAACACAGACACACACAGACACAAACAGACACACACAGACACACACACAGACACACACACAGACAGCGCTAACCGCTACACTACAATGCGTGACGCTTCCACATGCGAGGGTCACGTGACAGATTTGACGTCACAGCTCACTTGCCGTCCAAAAAATCTATACATTATTGAGCTCCCCCCCCAAAAAACAACACAAAAGTGTATTTGTATAATGTTTGCACGGTGTACAGTCTGGAAAGTACCCACATGGCAAATTTCCAGTTTTGTTGCATGTCGGGAAGTACGCTAAACATTTTGAACAGACAACACACACAATCACAACCTTGCATATTTTTATATATATGGAGGTATACAGTAAGAGCCAATTTGTTAATCCATTGCCAGACGAGGGTCTCCCCACGCCGCCCCGGGTCGTGATTTGACCATACTTCACCACGCTCGTCCGTGTGGCGGCTTGGTGGAGGAGGGTAGCGTAGACGTGGGAGCGTAGTGACATTGTACTCTACAATGGATGTTGCCCCCACCGCTCCTATGCCGCTCACCAACGTTGCACAGTCCCGCAGCCGCCTAAAACAACAACAAAGTGCCATCACAAGGGAGAAACACAAATAGACATTCACTTCGAGTACACTCACCACCACGTAGCTGTCAACCCCCTATCAATCAGTGCCCCTACCTTATTACAGATCAATTCAGACCGTATCGGCCACCACGTGTCTTTATAAATATCAACGTTCGTCCTACGGAGTCCCATCACAATGTAGAAACACAAACAGACAATATTATGTTACCAAATCATGTTTTTTTTGCCCGTATTGAAACGGCTGTACCCCGTATGGGCGTGAAAACTCAATGTCTCTGTACAAGAATACGGGGTAAACCGTACGGGTTATGACAGCTGTGATGCATCAAGAGATAACTTGACCCGTCGTTGTGTTACCTCGTTTAACCAAAGGCTTCAAACTCGCGTGGAACAGCCCGAAACCCAAAGCATAAGGACAAACACAAAGACGGGTATATCACGAGAGAAAAACCCCTACAAATTTACCAATAACACTGCCCTTAAAAGTAAATACTGTAGTGCATAATCGTGCAATGGCCCTTTTTCATAACGCCTCTGTTACTGACGATTGTATTTCAGCCTTTCTTCTTACGACTGCTGCCTGTGTATCTTACTGTGAAAACAGTTCCACAAAGCATGTATAAATGTTTATTTTCTTTGTGACAGACTAGGCCCGAGACGCCAGGGAGGGCCTGAATGGCCTGGATTGCCTACCGAGAAGGAGACGCCTTCCCCGGCGGGGAGCAACCACAGCCTACGGTGTCACCGCCGCAACGGGGGTCACACAACACCGGATTTTTTTTTTCGTAAAAATTTTAAAACCAAAACACCCACTTACCGGTTCGCGTGAGTTCAATCCTGCTCAGAGTTTTAAGGGGCGAGAGGAATTGTTCGTGCAAGTTTAGGGTGGGGTGGGTGGGGGTGGGGAGTCGTTATGTTCCGAACAGTTTCGAAGCGTCCTGGGAGCCGCGCTTGAGGCGTCAGCCATTGGCACTTGGAAGCTACCACTCCCAGCGAAGGGTTGATGCTCAAACTATCAATCTTATACTTTCACTTCCATCACATAATTTGAATTGTATAAACTCAAACAATATATGCTGAATGATCTGTAATAGTCACGGTCGCTCCGTCATTGTATTGCTGTTGTAGATGTATATATTTAAAAAAATATTACCGTGTCTGCGACCCCCCCTATTTAAAGCGGTAAGTTGGTTCGTTCCAAATGATGACGTTCACACAACGCGATCAAAGTTCGGAACGCTCTTGCAGAATTGTACAACATTTAACTCCGACAGTTATCGCGATATGGCGATACTACGATATTACCTAATCATATCCACCATAAGCGTATCGTACATTTTTTTCCACACGCACACGGCACGTGCACACACTCAAAGCACTTGCAATTTAGATTTAAAGCTTTCGTGACTGCAGGGATTCATCTTCTTGGTTATTTGGGTAAAGTCACCACGTAGAATGGAAACAATAAAATAAAAAATATATTTTGATCCCCTGCTGATTTTGTACGTTTGCCCACTGACAAAGAAATGATCAGTCTATAATTTTAATGGTAGATTTATTTGAACAGTGAGACAGAATAACAACAAAAATCCAGAGAAACGCATGTCAAAAATGTTATAAATTTATTTGCATTTAATGAGTGAAATGAGTATTTGGCCCATCAGAAAGATTTCTGGCTCCCAGGTGTCTATGTGTACACTGTATGTGTGTACACTGTTTGTATACACTGTGTGTGTACACTGTGTGTGTACACTGTATACAGTGCGTGTACACTGTGTGTGTACACTGTGTGTGTATACACTGTGTGTGTGTGTGTGTCACTGTGTGTACACTGTGTGTCACTGTGTCACTGTGTGTGTGTACACTGTGTGTGTGTACACTGTGTGTATGTAAACTGTGTATACCCTGTGTGTACACTGTGTGTGTGTACACTGTGTGTGTACACTGTGTGTGTATACACTGTGTGTGTACCCTATGTGTGTACGCTGTGTGTGTGTACACTATGTGTATACACTGTGTGTGTACACTGCATATGTGTACACTGTGTGTATAAATTGTGTGTGTACACTGTGTGTGTGTACACTGTGTGTGTACACTGTGTGTGTGTACACTGTGTGTGTACATTGTGTATATTGTGTATACACTGTGTGTGTACACTATGTGTATACACTGTGTGTGTACACTGCGTGTGTACGCTGTGTGTGTACACTATGTGTATACACTGTGTGTGTACACTGCGTGTGTACGCTGTGTGTGTGTACACTGTGTGTGTACACTGCGTATGTGTACACTGTGTGTATAAATTGTGTGTGTACACTGTGTGTGTGTACACTGTGTGTGTGTGTACACTGTGTGTACATTGTGTACATTGTGTGTGTACACTATGTGTGTGTGTACATTGTGTGTGTACACTGCGTATGTGTACACTGTGTGTGTACAGTGTGTGTACACTGTGTGTACATTGTGTGTGTACACTGTGTGTGTGTACACTGTATACACTGTGTGTGTGTATACACTGTGTATACCGTGTGTCAATGTGTGTACACTGTGTGTGTGTATATATACACTATCTGTACCCTGTGTGTGTACACTGGGTGTATACACTGCATGTACACCGTGTGTACACTGTGTGTGTACACTGTGTATACCCTGTGTGTGTGTACACTGTGTGTTTACACTGTGTATACACTGTGTATGTGTACACTGTGTGTGTGTACATTGTGTGTGTACACTGTGTGTGTACACTGTGTGTATACACTGTGTGCACACTGTGTATATACACTGTGTGTGTGTACACTGTGTGTACACTGTTTGTATACACTGTGTGTGTACACTGTGTGTATACACTGTGTGTGTGTACACTGTGTATACAGTGTGTGTCACTGTGTGTCGCTGTGTGTGTCACTGTGTCACTGTGTGTCACTGTGCTTGGCACAAGCGTCGTGGTGACGTCACCGCCGCTTAGTAGCAAATGGCGGTTGTTGTTGTGTCACTGTGTCACTGTGTGTGTGTCACTGTGTGTGTACACTGTCACTGTGTGTGCGTCACTGTGTCACTGTGTGTGTACACTGTGTGTGCACACACAGTGTACACACACAGTGTACACTGTGTGTGTCACTGTGTCACTGTGTGCGTGTACACTGTGTGTGTACACTGTGTGTGTGTACACTGTTTGTGTTCGCATTGAACCGAACCCCCGGCAAGGCCGTCTACTTAATGACGAGAGAAAATTCACACGAAATGTCCTTTTCAATGAAGTCTTCCAGATGTAAATTGATACAAGCTTTTAATGAAGAAATAAAAATCATCTAATTCAAAACACAAGACAATTCAAAGATGTTTCATTTTAAAACTTCAAAACGGAGCACCGGGTGTTTGCGTGAATGCGTCCTTCGTGTGCAAATGTTGTGACTTTCCTGGCCTGAAGGCCGTCAATGTGTTGGACCCTTATTGGTGCACAGCGTCTCAACAACAGCAGTGGGGTTTGCTTCAACCGACAGGTACGAACATCCAGACGTTAATCAGCAAGGTGCATTTCTAGTCCTAGTTAGACAAAATCTACGTCAACACGTAAGACAAAACTACAATTCGTGTTGTAGAGAATGTACCTCCTCCGCTACATGTAACTTTTAAGTGGTATGCCTTGTAACTGATGAATGATCCGAGCGTGCTACCTATTTCAAAGACGATGAGTTGCTCCAGAGGCAGACGCTTCGTGGAACACAAAAACACCATTTGACCTGTATCACAAGAACAACGGGTCCCACCTGAGTTCTCTGTACAGGTTACTTCCAAAACACACACACACACTTTGTCCTAACATCACTTATTCAATGTTTGACCCTTACAGATCAAATGTTACAAGTATGCACAAAATCAAGCAAGTATTAATTCTAAATTATTGACAGGCACATTAACAAAATTGGATTACTTCAGTGAAACATACTGCATCACGTTACATCGCATTAACAAGAAGCTTTTACAAAAAAGTTGCACAGTCTGCTTCACAGTGTATGTAAAACATACTATTGTGTCATTCAAAACGAGTAGGCCATTGCATGCTGGCGTCTGAGTGAAAATGTAGCAAATTCTAAACATTACCTACAAACTACACAACTGAGATGACGCATCAATCATCGCCCCCTACTGACAGGCTCTTGTCCACATGCAGGCCGGTGCAGGGCCACCACCCTGTGCCGCACAGGGGCAGCTGCTACTTGGGGATGCTCTTCGAGTGTTTCAGACGAGGTACGACACAAAACTCCGAGTTGCTGAGGCGATTAAGCAAGCACCATGTAAAAGCAATTATAACATAGTGAATGCTTGGGAGCTTATTGGCTCTTGCTCCTGGTTAGAGATCTACCCAACCCATGGGCCCACAAAGTGTCCAACTTCACATTCTTGTCATTAAAGGCCTGTGACAAAGGTGCATCCATTGTAGCGACATCGTCTCTGGCTTACACATCTACCGGGTCTCCATTTGACTTTGTATTGTCTAGGAGCAAGTCCACCCACACCTCCAATTCCACAAACTGCTGGGAGTTGCCTCACTCTGCCTCAGTCAGCATTCTCCTCCTGCTTTATGATGTGAAGGTCCCATTTTGGAGTTGAATCTTCATCTTCACATTTTACCTTCACTTCTTCGCTCTTCACTTCTTCACATTTCACCATCACCTCTTCATATTTCACCTCGATACCTTTAAAAGTGTCCAAGCTGGGATTTTCGTCCGGTTCGTGTTTCATGAGGGATGGGCTCATTGCGGTACTTTGACTTTCACAAGCTGATTTCAGACTGCACTCCTTGTGGATCTTCTGATGCTTCTGTGTTCTCTGGTGTACTTGAAGAGTTGATGAACGTGCAAACGACTTCCCGCACAGAGTGCACCTGAAGGGTTTCTCCCGTGTGTGTTCTCTCGTGTAATACGAGATTATGACTGTGTAAACGCCATCCCGCACATCGTGCACCTGAAGGGTTTTTCGCCTGTGTGTGTTCTCTGGTGTTTTTTAAGAGTAGATAAATCTGAAAATGCCTTCCCACACACACTGCACTTGAAGGGTTTCTCTCCCGTGTGTGTTCTCTGGTGTGTTACAAGATTACATGACTGTGTAAACGCCATCCCGCACATCGTGCACCTGAAGGGTTTCTCTCCCGTGTGTGTTCTCTGGTGTTCTTTAAGAGCAGATGACTGTGCAAACGCCTTCACGCACACACTGCACTTGAAGGGTTTCTCTCCCGTGTGTGTTCTCTGGTGTGTTACAAGATTACATGACTGTGTAAACGCCTTCACGCACATACTGCACTTGAAGGGTTTCTCTCCCGTGTGTGTTCTCTGGTGGTTCTGAAAAACTGATGGCCATGCAAATGCCTTGTTACACACAGTACATTTGAAGGGTTTCTCTCCTGTGTGACTTCTCTGGTGCCATGTCAAATTTCCAGTCCGGTCCGTGCTGTATGCACGCTGGTCGCATTGTTGACTTGTCGTACCGAGCTGCGCTGAGTGCCTTTGCTCCATCAGACCAAATCTGCAGAGGAAGCGTCAGCTGCAGACAGAAAAAAAGAATATCCACACCATCTACACGTCAGGCACAGAGGAATGCACACGTGACTTACACGTCTATACTTATTAATATATTCATGATGTGAAAAAGTTTCCCAAATTCATCAGATTTGATGAACGTGCAAACGCCTTCACGCACACACTGCAACTTGAAGGGTTTCTCTCCACAGGCTGTTATGGCACACAATGAGAGGGAAAATGTCATTAATATGCCTGGAAGCCTTCATATCTTCAAGATGAATGTTAACCCAAAACTCTAAGCACACAATTTCCGCTGTCTGACTACAAAATGAATATTTATGAAAACTAAATTCAGCTGACATAGCAAAGGGTTTTGAAAACAATACTATTTGTGTTTTGCAGAAATGCATGAATTAATGTTCAATCGCAACTCAGGTGTGAGTCCAGGCTCAGATGTTCTTGAATGCTGGGGATGAACAGTTCTGACTTCAGCTGAATGTGTGTGCTGTGTTCACATCCTGTTTCCATTCTTACAAAGAGTTCCAGAGGAAAACAAAAATAAACTATTGCTTTGATATAACCTCCGTGTTCAACCTAGTTAATAGACTTTACTGCAAACACAAACTTGACACTGTCACACACTGCCATGTGTAAACAGGTGGTGGTGTGACCAGCACCATGCCTGGCCACCTTCATCTGCTCAGCATTAATTCTTCCTCACTCCACCAAATAATGAATCGAGGATCATCAACATAGCCGAGGCTATTCGTGTCTCTGTCTCTCTCTCCCCGTGGTGAAGGTGTTCCCATCCACACATTCAGAGTCAACAGCGGCACGCGCTTAGCGTCTTTGACCGATAGATACATTGACGCACGTATTGTTGGTTCTTTCAGTAAAGTAACGTAGATAGAAAATAAAAAATAACAGATTAAATTCAATAAGATAAAGACCACTTGTGTTGCGATCGAAACGTCGTGGGTTTTTTGCTTCATTTTCAATTTTTTTTATTTTTCATTAAATTTATTATCTGTTATTTTAAGTTAATTTTCTATCTACGTGACTTTACCGAAAGAACCAAGAATATTAATTCCTGCAGTCACCAAAGTTTTAAGTCAAAACATTCACACACGTTGACAAAGCCTCACCTTGTGTTGTTGTGGGCAGGTCGCTTCTGATAACAAGAGCGGTATAGCAGCTCAAGCGGGCTTGGCCTGGTAACAAAAGAACGAAAATAAAAACTGCGTGAATATTTACAATAAAACAAAGTTACAAAGTGGCGAGCCGGGTGAAGACAAATTAAACTTAAGCGAGATAATTAAAGTGAATGCAATCAGGCGAGGGCAGGAGGCAAGGCCCCGCGTGGCTAGGCCCCGCGTTGTAAAGTTCCAACCTGGACATCGATCCCCATGCTCGCTGCTACTCAACTGACATCCCTACGAGAGAGAGAGAGGCTCTACCTTGGTAAACAACAACAACCACCACCATGAGAATTTCTCACCTCGGATTTCAATGCAAGCGTGGATCGGCAGCCTCCTGTTACCTCGCGACATCACACGGGTAAGCAGGTAACATGACGTCACTTCCGGGGTAAGAGACACGCCCCTCCCTTATGTCGAGGGATGGGGCGTGGCTGCTGAACCCAACGGCTTCAACGAATACATTATATTTTGATTTAAAGCTTTCGTGACTGCAGTAATTCATGACTTTACCGAAAAAACTAAGAATACGAACACATTATGTTAATGAACCTCAGTCACTTGGGCGTAGCTTTGCCCAAACAAGGATTGCCACTGGATATCGGCAGTGACCCAAGCGGAGGTGACGTCACGCTCAAGAGCGCTGTGGACGGGGTTGGGGGAGTGTGAATACCTTGGTGACATGACGTCCCTAGCGAGGTACACCTCCCGCTGGCACTTCATGCCGATGAGGTCATGCTGAGTGATGACGTCACAGAGCATGGATGGAGTTTAAGTTGATTTAGCTTCATTTTCCATTGCCCCCTCCCTTGGGTGCGTGAACTCAGCAACTACAACGTGGACATTATTGTGTGTACGTACATACTGTGTGTATACACACTGTGTGTGTGTGTACGCACACACACACAGTGTGTACGTATACACTGTGTATGTACGTACATACTGTGTACGTACAGCCACTGTGTGTGTGTGTACGTACACACTGTGTGTGTGTAGTGGGGGGCAAAGGCGGTGCATTGGCCAGTCATCTGAGTCAGTCGACCCATGGCATCTTATCATCAATTAATTTTTTTAAATGTATTATTTTTATTTGTTATTTGTATTACATTTTTTCATTTTTTTATCTTTTATTTTGTTTATTTTTTTGTTTTCTATCTACGTTAATCTTTACCGAAAGAACCAGGAATATGGTAGCGCATTCTCTATTTGTTGCAGAGGTTCAAAGTTCAAATCCGACAGGCACACCTGGCTACTCCAGTAACAGTCACCACATTATGTGCTGTTCTGCTTCACGGCGGATGTCAAACAGAGTATTGTGTCACTCACAACGCACAGGTCATTGCATGTTGGTGTCACGGTCAAAATTGTGGTAATTCCAAACATTATCCGGAAACTCCACAATGTAGATGACGTGTCAATGATCGCCCCGTACCGACAGACTCATGCCAGGTGCAGGCCGGTGGAGGGCCACCTTGTGCCACGCAGGGGCAGCTGCCACTTAGGGGCGCCCTTCGATTGTTTGAGATGAGATTCGATACGAAACACCGAGTTGCTGAGGCAATTAGGCAAGCGACTTATGAGTGCAAATATGTTGTTTATAACGTAGTGAATGCTTGGGAGCTTAATTGTACCTCGCTCCTGCTCGCAGATTTACCCAGCCCACAGATCTTACATATGAAAAGCTAATGGTCAGTGAGGTCAGCAGCACTGTAGGTTCTGGTGTCAAGGACATGGGCCTGCATTAGCAGGTCCACTGCTATATAGTCCTGCGGATGTTCTTGCTTGGACCCGGCGTGAATCCATGATGTTGTCTGGATGCACAGATGCCAGAACAGCGTGTTGGCAATGACAAGCCCATAGGCTGCACAGAAGTCTAACAGCCTCCTACCATTGTTATTGAGTTGATCTGGCCCATGCCTTCCAATCGCTCCAGACCAGGTGCCAGCATCATCACCAACTCGGGCATTGAAGTCACCCAACAGGATGACTCTATCCCGAGGAGCCACTTTTAGCTAACACCTGTGACAGGAGGTCACAGAAGGAATCTGAATCCACGGGCTTGCCTGCATCCCTCCACTGATGTTCATCTTCGGTGGGGGCGTAAGCAGCCACCACCACCACCACCATTCTCTGCCTCCTGTTGATGGGGAGGCGAGCCCAAAGTAGCCTGGGGCTTACAGCTTCCCACACCTCGCTGCCACCTTCCCATGCCGCCTTCATTCTTTTTTTCAGAATAAGAGCCACTCCTTGTTGTTTGGCAGTCTCCTGCCCCGAGTGGAGGACTCTGCACCCCTCATGATGATTGGAGCCAGAGCCGGTCCACTGGATCTCCTGAATGCCACAGAGATCCAGGTAGTACCGGTCCAGCTCTGTACAGAGTAGCAGCCTCTCCTCCACGTGGCCACTCTCAGTGGCTTTTTGCCATTTCTAGAGGAACCCCAATGGTAAGGATTCAGGCATTGCTCCTCACAATGTTATCATCTGCCATCACAACCACCAACACCACACCTGTCTTTGAATTGCAAGTAACTTTAATGAACACAACGCAACCCACACAACCGTTCGTTTGAAAAACATATCCTTAATATTTCCGTTCTTCTCCGTGTGAGTCCCACGCCACACACCCGCTGCATTTAAATTCCAAATCGTGTTCATGAACACACCGCCAGTCACTTGAAACCGAGTCGGTGCTTAGAGGAGGGTGGCCCAGGACCGGTTCAGATAATCGTCACTGTTGTTGTTGGCCAGGAGCGGGAATCGAACTGGGGTCTCTGCTGTGTTGGTAGTGCAGTGTAGCCTGAATCTCTGCGCCGCTGCTTTCTCCTCACCCCCCTCAAAGTCCCCCCTCCCTGCAAACATCATCTATCAGCGGTCGTTGATGCAACAACGACAAGCCGGGGTCTTGTCTCTCTCTCTCCCTCCCTCTCTGTCCACCCACCTTCGCCCCCTGTTCCCAATACCCAGCACCCTATCTACCACTCCCACCAAGCGGTTCTCTCTCGCGATATGCCGCATCATGTGCATTAACTGTCCCCTCCCTCCCCCCTCTCCCCCTTCTCTTGTCCCCCCCTCCCCCCTCTCCCTTTGCCGTCTATCTCTCTCCGCGACTCCTCTGTCTCTCACGACCACCTCCCCCCCCGCCCCCCGGTCTCGACCCTTCTCGGCCTCCACGACTCTCCACGCTCTGTCCAAGTATTGCCTAACCCTCTCAATCGACACTTCTACCTCTCTACCACCTCTGATCCTTCCAGCCCCCTCCATGCCCCTGTGTGCCACCTCTCTCTCATTTCTTCTATCTACCTCTCTCCCTCCCCTCCTTCCAAGCCCCTCTCTCTCCCACCTTAGCATCTCTCCCGCTCTCTCTCTTATCTGCTGCTCTCTACCCTGGCCACCGGCCCATCTGACAATGTCTGCCTCCGCTCTTTCCCTCTCTGCTCCCCTATCTACCCCTCTGTTATCTCTCCTTCGTGCTCCCTCTCTCTCCCACCTTAGCATCTCTCCCGCTCTCTCTCTTATCTGCTGCTCTCCACCCGGGCCACCGGCCCCTCTGACAATGTCCACCTCCGCTCTTCCCCTGTCCATTGGCCTACGCACCTCTCCCTCTGCCCTCAATCTGGCCGCCTCTCTCTCCAATCGAGGCCTGTTTACTAACATCCTCTCCACTCTATTATCTACCTCTCTCATTGCCCTCAATCTGGCCCCCTCCATGTCCTACACACGCCGCTCTGCCGCCTGAACCACATCTCCCACTCCCCTCTGCCTGACCGGGTCCCTCTCCCCCCGCCCGTCCACCCCTCTCGCCCTCCCTCGCCCGCATCTCCCTCTCTTGTCCCCCCCGGTCCACGTTCTCCCTCGCTCCCAAAGCCCCGCCCGCATCCTCCCGTTCCCCGCGCACGTCTCTCCCTCCCCTCCGTCGAGCAAGCTCTCTACGAGCCCACTGCTCCTCCTCTAGCCCCATGACCCCCTCTTCCAACCGTCCACCTCCTCCTGCCCCCTCCCTCGCCCGCGTCTCATGCTCTCTTCCCGCCCGCCCCCGCTCCACATTCTCCCTCACTCTCCGTGGCCTCTCTCCGCCCTCTCCTCCGCCCCTCTCAATTCTGGCCATCTCCCTCTGTGCCCTCTGCCTCACGAGCTCTCTCATCTCACCCCATCTATCTCCCCCTGGTCGATCCCCCCCACCCCCTGGTCCTCTCTGTCCTCCCCCATCCCCGCCTCTCCTCTCTCTCTCCATCGTGGTACTCCGATTGCGCTCTTCCTCCTGGCCCCTCCCGCAGCGTCTTGCCGGGGGTAGCGATGCACCACGCGCACCTGTACCATGACAATGGCCGCCGTCGACACCGACATCAACGACCGCCGTTCGCCAGTAAGTGGCAGTGACATCGCCGTGGCGCCCGTGCCAGGCCAGGTACACTTTGAGGCCATGTGAAGTGTCAAAGGCTCGCTGGAAGGAGGAAGTCGCGTGACAGACTCAGCAGTTGCGATGGGTTAACTGACGGATGGCTATCGATTAGAAATCACATATCCCCGAGTCTCACCTGTGAGTGGCACCGCCTCACGCTGTTGTGGATCCCCACGTGGCTCGGAGCCTCAAAAGCTCCGTGACTCCTGGGTGGTGATACAAAGACAAAGAACCCCCGTGTAGCCTTAACAGACTGTTGGGGCAAGTGCTGTTAGCAAGTAGCAGCGCCACCTATGAAGGCCGGAACGGTACACGACGGGGTGGGTGGCCAGCACCGTGCCCGACCGCCTTTGTCTCCCAAAGTGGCGATGTTTGTACACCACACCGGGTACTCATTTGAGGCTGAGTCGACCTAGGGGAGGCCCAGAACCGGTTCAAATAATCGTCACTGGGTGTTGGCTGTGAGCGGGAATCAAACTCGAGTCGTTATGTTCGTAAGCAGCGTACTAACCGCTAGACTACCGCCACACACGTTACACACACACGCACAGTACACACACATGGTACACACACAGTACACACAGTGTACACACAGTACACACACGCACAGTACACACACACACGCACAGTACACACGCACGGTACACACAGACACACAGTACACACACACGGTGCACACATGCACAGTACACACACACGGTACACACAAACTCACAGTACACACACACACGCACAGTACACACACACACAGTACACACGCACGGTACACACACACAGTACACACAAACTCACAGTACACACGCACAGTACACACACAGTACACGCACAGTACACACACAAAGTACACACACATAGTACACACACACGCACGGCACGCCCACACTGCTTCCGTCACGTGACTAAGGTTGACGCGCCGCCCCGTCTCCCAAGGTGACCTCTTGGCTCTCTCGTCTCTCCTCGACACGTAGATTAATTTCTTACTCTTACCTAGAAACGTCATTGTCAGTCTGTCTGTCTCTGTGGACGCAACTTGCGAGGAATTGTACTCACAAACTGTACTCACAAACTGTGGGGTCAAATTATAGTGCCCAGATACCACGCGATAAGCCCCGTGGTGAGCCAGTGCTATTCCTATTTCCAATCCATCAACATGAAAGTAGTTAAATTAACAATTTATTACTAATCATATATATCAAAGGCAAAGTTGTGAATGTGTGTGTCTGTTCACACAGTTCCACAGAGGAAACTAAAATGACATTACGCAATCCCCAAAGTCGCACGCGGTAGGCTACACGACTCGGAGAACAGCGTCAGACTTCAAGACTTGCATCGCCATCATCATCATTCTTCCTCTCCACAAGTCATCGCACGTCAATATTCAACAAGCTGCACACACGTGCAAGTCACCTCTCGACCCGCCACCTGCACAGTTAACGCGATCAGACCCGGGGGTCAAATTAAAATTGTGTCGTCTTTGGTGACGTATTGCAATCGGTGTAATTTTAATGATGTACATACAGCAACTGCTGTACGTGCATCAAATTATATCATTGACAACGGGGTCCACTTTTGCGACATCTGTGTGCGGTCTTTTAATTATATAGATACGTAGTCAGTTCATTAGCATGGGGTTCCTCTATAAGGAATTGTAATTGTAAAATGTATTACTTAATAATACGCTTCCAGGCCACACTTAGCTTGTAGCAGTCAGAGCAGTTAAAATGACTGTACATGTGTAGGTATGAAATAAAATAAATTTAAAATAAAATAAAATAAATTTAAATTATTAAAACATTTAATTTAACGTAGGTATTAGATAAATTTAAATTAAATAAATTTACTAAAAATAATAATTTAACGTAGGTATAAAATGAATGTAATTTAAATAAATGTAATTTATAAAAAAATTATTTAACGTAGGTATAAAATAAAATAAATTGAAATAAATGTAATTTATAAAAAAATTAAATTAAACGTAGGTATAAAATAAATTTAAATAAATTTGATTCACAAAAAAATTCAATTTTATTTAACATATGTATGAAATAAAATTTAATTTATTACACATTTAAATTAAATTTAACGTAGGTATAAAATAAAATGAATTTAAATTATAAAAAAAATATTCATTTATAAAAAAAATTACGTAGGTATAAAATACATTTTAAATTAATCAAAATTTCAAATTAAATTTAACGTACATATAAATTTAATAACATAATAAATACATTTTATTTTCTACCTCCGTCACTTTTCCGAAAGACGCAAAGAGTGTGGACCCACGTGACATCAAGGCTGTCCTAGTCTAGGCAAGGCCTCAGGGTGTACCGAGCCTTTCACAACAATAACAGCAGCAGCAGCAACAACGGTTCTCTTGAGAAAATGCTTTAAAAAAAAGTCAACGTAGCTTACCTTGACACTCGCGAACTTTAATGATTAAAATAATTAAAACAAAACTAAACACTCACACGCACAAGGGCAAACCTGGGCGCGTCTCCGGCGATGGTGCGCAGCGATTGGTCAACGGTTGTCCTATGCTAATTTTGGTATGCTAATTAATTTTAATCTGTATGCTAATGCAGTATATTTATCCATACTCATTAAGTTTAATGTTTATCCTAAATTAGTTAAAAATGTATGTTCGTTTCGTTAACATTCTATAATAGTATCGTTATATATTTTTATGCTATGATAACAGCAGTGCATACTGTGGTGGTACCTGCTATGATTACAGTAGTACATACTGACTGTGGTGGTACCTGCTATGATTACAGCAGTACATACTGACTAGTGGTACCTGCTATAATTACATCAGGGCATACTGTGGTGGTACTTGCTAAGATTACAGCAGGTATACTGACTAGTGGTACCTACTTTCACTACAGCAGTGCATACTGCTGTGGTGGTACCTGCTATGATTACAGTAGGTATACCAACTAGTGGTACCTACTATAATTACATCAGTGCATACCGTGGTGGTACCTGCTTTCACTACAGCAGTGCATACTGTGGTAGGACCTGCTAAGGTTACAGCAGTGCATACTGCTTATATGCTTTATCACGTGTTGTGAATGTGAGATAGTTTCATCCCAGAAATGGAATCCTTGACCGGCCCAGAGCAGACATTTCACTTTGCCTTAGAACCTGAGGTGGCACAGCATTAGCAATTCCAAGTTCTTTATGTGACCAATAGCGACGAATTGTGGCAAGCATTTGACATGAGTGGGTTATGACGTACTGTACTTCACTCTTATCGACCATTAACATAAGTCTGTGTTACTGGCGTTGTGCTGCCTCGGCTGGTACCAACTTCTTCTTTGACCACGTGGACCACGCGGATGAATGGTCTACGCGAGCCCAGCGACCGATGGAGAAGACCTATGGGGGCACGCAGCAGGAGACTCTCAGGCGAAATCGTGGAAGTCGCGTGACAGAATCCACGCGTGGATGATAGACGCATGCTGGCGAGACGTCGTCTTCAGTTTAATTTAAGTTTCATGTGTTAGGTGTAGAGCCCTGTGAGCCGTGCGGCCCTTGACTCGGGTACAACCGCAACAAATAAAAACGTGAACATATTCATGTTGTGGGTCACTGTTGACGATGTGGGTCCCTGATGACGATTTGGGTCCGTGTTAACGATGTTAGCACTGAATTGGTCCTCGTCTAATAGCCTATATGTTCTACCATATGTAAACCCATAAGACAATAAATGTTACAATACATAGCATGTATAAGAATTCAAATTCATGTCAACCACCACTCATCCTCCCCTCGACTCACTCCCACGCTCAGCCCTCCACTAGGGTACCCCCCCCCCCGCCCACACCGGTGGCAGAGGGCCTTGTTTGACCCAAGACACCTCTCCTTCTTTCCACAGAGCTACAAGACAATCAGAGTCTAGTCGTCCCACACATCGTCAGCAAGACGGATGAGGTGAGCTACGTCTGGCTGTGTGTGGCGCCGAGCGTGACGATTTTCTCCTCTTCTGCAGCGTGCGTCCACGACAACTTTCACCATCATGCGCGCCTAGACTCCTCCAAGGCTCCGCTGTCTCTCCTGCCCTCGTCCTCCTGCTTCCGCTCCGTCCGATCGCCCCCCTCTCCTCCCGCCCCTTGCCGTCTCTCTTCACACGCGCACTCCGACCTCCCTCGCTTTCCACGTCAGGAGGTACGCCCAAGATCACTCGTCCTGCCCGCACCAACGGCTCACCCATCGTCTGACCGCGTCTCCGTTCATGCAGGTAAGGGCACCATCGCGGCGTAGCGGTTAGCGGCGCTGCGCCATTCTCGCTCACGGCCAATACCAGCGACAATTAGGGGCCGTCCGTGAATGACGTCACGCACCTAGAGGGGGGGGGGGCGGGGTCAGACGTTTGTGACGATGTGTGGCAAGGGGGGGGGGGGTTGAGAAATGTGACGTCACATCAAATTACGCAACTTTAAATAAATATAAACGCGTTCTACTTAAATAGACTTTGTAATGTTTTCTACCGACAACATCAGAGTGCAGCGCCACATTTACAACGCACTACAATGACAACAATAGTTTAAAGAGATTTGAAGCATGTTTTATATTTTTTTTGGGGGGGGGGGGGCAGAGCTTTGTGACGTCATATTTGAGGGGGAGGGGTCTGACTTTGTGACGTCGTGTGACGATTGGGGGGGGGGTCAAAAATCCTCTAAAATCACGTGACGTCATTTAAGGTCGGCCCCTTACCTGAAGCAGTCCTGAGCGTCACTTAGGTGGACTCAGCCATAATTAAGGAGGTGGTGAGGTGGGTGGGGGTGCTAACATCAGAATGTGAGAGACGAGCGGCCAGCCGTGGTTCTGTCCACACCAGCCCCTGGTGTTGTTCCATCACGATCCTCACCGGTGCTCGCTAACAGCGCACGCCCAGTGGGAGTCGATGAGTCCGTGGGTTTCTGTGCGAGTCCGTGGGTCCATGAGTGGGTCTGTGGATGCGTCAGTCTACATTGGGGAGCCTTTGTCTTTGCAGTTTGGGGACTAGTGCAGCACTAGTGTGTAGTAGTGTATAGTGTAGTGTAGTAGTGTAGTGTATAGTAGTGTAGTGTATAGTGTAGTGTATAGTAGTGTATAGTGTAGTGTATAATAGTGTATTGCATAGTAGTGTATAGTGTAGTGTATAGTAGTGTATAGTGGTGTATAGTGTAGTGTATAGTAGTGTATAGTGTAGTGTATAGTGTAGTGTATAGTAGTGTATAGTAGTGTAGTGTATAGTAGTGTATAGTGTAGTGTATAGTAGCGTAGTGTATAGTGTAGTGTGTAGTGTAGTGTATAATAGTGTTTAGTGTAGTGTATAGTGTAGTGTATAGTAGTGTAGTGTATAGTGTAGTGTATAATAGTGTATAGTGTAGTGTATAGTTTAGTATAGTGTAGTGTATAGTGTAGTCTATAGTAGTGTATAGTGTAGTGTATAGTTTACTATACTAGTTATCACGTGACTAGTGTAGCTAGCCAGGTGGTGACCACACTCGTGCGTGCATCTCCACTCGTCCGTGTATGCAAGTAAGCGCTCGTGTGTGTATGTGCACCCGCGTGTTTGTTCGTGTCTGTATGTACGCACACTGTTGCACATGGTTCGCTCGTGTGGGTGTGTAGTGGAACGCACTGCTCATGAAAACGTTGCCTCGTTACGCGGTAAATGCTGCGGCACAACAGGAGGGCACTACAGGGATGAGGCTCTCCACTCTTGGTGCTGTGAATTAAAACAGCGCCAGCGTGGAGAATCCTGATCCCTACAGCTCGTAGCTGTGACGGAGTGAGAGTGATCAGCGGACAGCCACCATGGTTGCCAGGTAAGGGGAGACTTCACCCGGAACTCTCCTCCACACGTGTTCCCCTTGAACATTGTCGCAATAAACGTACGATCAGGAATCTTTAAAATATCCGACCTTTGTTGTTCTGCAAGAATATTGACGCTTAAACTCGTATCGAACTCTTCATGAATTCACTTGGTCAAACAGTTCAGGTACTCGGCAAAGCATTTCACCACCCGGTATTCAACAGTTGAACAATCTACTCTAAATCAACACCGAAATGTCAAATTATCATCCACCATTGACTTCCACATCGATGGAAGCCATTTGCCATGACGTCCAAGCCATTAAACACCGGAACAACGAACGTGCCATTCAAGTACATCATGAAACCCATTATCTGAAGTAGTTTGTATTAAACAATAACTGAATAATAGAAACACGTTTACAATATTGAGCGAAGTTATAGTCACGGACTTTTTCTAACTTTAGCTCAACAGGACCACAAAAGCTCAGATGTGGTTCATAATAAATGAATCAATCTGATTGAAATCATGACCTGGCCAAACACTTTTCGATTTCAACATCACCTTATAAAAGAATAACATTTTAAATATAAGCGCACAACTTTATCTATCTGTGATGAGCACTGCACTTTCCGTTGTTTTCATGCAGGGGGCGCTGCAAACCTACGCACCCCCTGTATGGACGACGGAGGCGCAGGGACAGACGTTCGATTACGTTGGAATCGATCTGCAGACGGCGGTCTTCTCGCACGGCCAGCAGCTCGATGTCGCCTTATCTCGATCCCGCAATCCCAAACAGGTGAAAGTCCGCATCGAACCAAACCCCCGGCAAGGCCATCTACTTAACGAGAGAAAATTCAAACGAAATGTCGTTTTCAATTAAGTCTTCCACATGTGAATTGATACAAGCTTTTAATGAAGAAATAAAATCATCTAATTCAAAACACAACACAATTCAAAGATGTTTCATTGCAAATGTTGTGACTTTCCTGGCCTGAAGGCCGTCAATGTGTTGGACCATTATTGGTGCACAGCGTCTCAACAACAGCAGTGGGGTTTGCTTCAACCGATAGGTACGAACATCCAGACGTGAATTAGCAAGGTGCATTTCTAGTCCCAGTTAGACAAAATCTACGTCAACACGTAAGACAAAACTACAATTCGTGTTGTAGAGAATGTACCTCCTCCTATACGTGTAACTTTTAAGTGGTATGCCTTGTAACTGATGAATGATCCGAGCGTGCTCCCTATTTCAAAGACGAGTTGCTCCAGAGGCAGACGCTTCGTGAAACACAAAAGTACCCTTTGACCTGTATCACAAGAACAACGGGTCTCACCCGAGTTCTCTGTACAGGTTACTTCCAAAACACACACACACTTTGTCCTAACATCACTTAATCAATGTTTGACCGTCACAGAAAAAATGTTCCATGCACGCGCACAGTATTAATTCTAAATTATTGACGGGCATATTAAGAACATTGCATTACTGCAGCGAAATTGACTGCATCACGTTACATCGTATTAACAAGTTATTTAACAAATACGCACCGTCTGCTTAACAGTGTATGTACACCGTAGTATTGTTGCGTCATTCAAAACGAGTAGGCCATTGCATGCTGGCGTCTGGGTCAAAATGTAGCAAATTCAAACCATTACGCTACAAATAATAAATCACGGCACTTCGATGGCAACACAAGCAATCGTCATCAGGTGGGACAAGCACAGCAGCAAGAAGACAAAACTGCTGAAGTAGGCGCCTACTTCAGAGTCTTCTTCTTGCTGTGGTTGTCCCACCTGATGACGATTGCTTGTGCTGTGATCTAAACGCCGTGGTCTGTTAAGCTTCGAATCAAGATTGCCTACAAACTACACAACTGAGATGACGCATCAATCATCCCCCCCTACTGACAGGCTCTTGTCCACATGCAGGCCGGTGCAGGGCCACCACCCTGTGCCACACAGGGGCAGCTGCTACTTGGGGATGCTCTTCGAGAGTTTCAGACGAGATACAAAACTCCTAGTTGCTGAGGCGATTAAGTAAGCACCATGTAAAAGCAATTATCATTAGAACATCGTGAATGCTTGGGAGCTTATTGGCTCTCGCTCCTGGTGAGAGATTGACCCAACCCACAGGTCCACAAAGACTGGCCGCTCTTACTCTGCAGGTTGAACCTAGGAGCTGAGTGTTCAACTTCACATTCTTGTCATTAAAGGCCTGTGACAAAGGTGCATCTATTGGAGCGACATCATCTCAAGCTTACACATCTACCGGGTCTCCACTTGACTTTGGATTGTCTCGGAGGAAGTCCACCCACACCTCCACTTCCACAAACTGCTGGGAGTTGCCTCGCTCTGCCTCACAGTCAGAATTCTCCTTCCTGCGTCACGTTGCCTCCATCGATGTGAAGGTCCCATTTTGGAGTTGAATCTTCATCTTCACATTTCACCTTCACTTCTTCGCATTTCACCATCACCTCTTCCCTCTTCACCATCACCTCTTCATATTTCACCTCGATACCTTTAAAAGTGTCCACGCTGGGATTTTCTTCCGGTTCGTGTTTCATGAGGGATGGGCTCATGGTGGCACTTTGACTTTCACAAGCCGATTTCAGACTCCACTCCTTGCGGATCTTCTGATGCTTCTGTGTTCTCTGGTGTACTTGAAGATTTTATGAATGTGCAAACACCTTCTTGCAGAGTGCACATGAAGGGTTTCTCTCCCGTGTGTGTTCTCTGGTGTGTTACAAGAGGAGATGACCGTGCAAACGCCTTCCCACACACACTGCACATGAAGGGTTTCTCTCCTGTGTGTGTTCTCTGGTGTACTTTAAGATGTGATGACTGTGCAAACGCCATCATACACAGAGTGCACCTGAAGGGTTTCTCTCCTGTATGTGTTCTCTGGTGTACTTGAAGATTTGATGACTGTGCAAACATCATCCCGCACAAAATGCACTTGAAGGGTTTCTCTCCCGTGTGTGTACTCTGGTGTCTTTGCAGATTTGATGAATGTGGAAATACCTTCACACACACACTGCACTTGAAGGGTTTCTCTCCCGTGTGTGTTCTCTGGTGTAGTTGAAGATGTGATGACTGTGCAAACGCCTTCCCGCACATTGTGCACTTGAAGGGTTTCTCTCCTGTGTGTGTTCTCTGGTGTTTTTTAAGAGTAGATGACTGTGAAAATGCCTTCCCACACACAGTGCACTTGAAGGGTTTCTCTCCCGTGTGAGTTCTCTTGTGCCGTGTGAAATATCCAGTACGATCCGTGCTGTATGCACACCGGTCGCATTGTTGACTCGTCATACCGAGCTGCGCCGAGCGCCTTTGCTCCATCAGACCAATTCTGCAGAGGAAGTGTCAGAGGAAGGGTCAGCTGCAGACATAAAAAAATAATATCCACACCATCTACACGACAGTATCGAGGCACAGAGGAATGCATATATAGTCACATGTGACTTATACGTCTATACTTATTCATATATTCATGATGCAGTAAAAACGTTTCCCAAATTCATCACAGGGCTGTTATGGCACACAATGAGAGGGCAAATGGTCATAAACATGCATGGAAGCCCTCGATTCTTCAAAATTAATGTTCACCCAAAACCCCGAGCACACAATTTCGGCTGTCTGGCTACAAAAGGAATATTTATGAGAGCTAAATTCAGCTGACATAGCAAAGGGTGTTGAAAACAATACTATTTGTGTTAGGCAGAAATGCATAAATTAATGTTCAATCGCAACTTAGAGGTGTGAATCCAGGCTCAGATGTCCTTGAATGCCGGGATGAACAGTTCCGACTTCAGCTGAATGTGTGTGCTGTGTTAACTTCCTGTTTCCATTCATATAAAGAGTTCCAGAGGAAAACAAAAATAAACTATTGTTACGATATAACCTCCGTGTTCAACAGAGTTAATAGACGTTAATGCAAACACAAACTGTACACTGTCACTGGGTAAACAGGCGGTGGCATGTCTAGAATCATGCCTGGCCACCTTCATCTGCTTGGCATGAATGCTTCCTCACTCCACCAAGTAATTAATTGAGGATCAACGAACATAGCCGAGGCAAACTGGAGTTTGCGTGTCTCTCTCCGTGGTGAGATGTTAACTACCTCACCTGGTATACAGGAAGTATACCAGGCCGATAGACATTGACACACGTATTCTTGTTTCTTTCAGTAAAGTTACGTAGATAGAAAATAACAATAACAGATAAAACAATTACATTAAATAAAGACCACTTGAGTTGCAATCAAAACGCGGGGTTTTTTGCTTTATTTAATATTTTTATGTTTATTATGTTATTGTTATTTTATTTTCTATCTACGTGACTTTACCGAAAGAACCAAGAATATTAATTCCTGCAGTCACCAAAGTTTTAAGTCAAAACATTCACACACGTTGACAAAGCCTCACCTTGTGTTGTTGTGGGCAGGTCGCTTCTGATAACAAGAGCGGTATAGCAGCTCAAGCGGGCTTGGCCTGCTAACAAAAGAAAAAAAACTGCGTGAATATTTACAATAAAACAAAGTTACAAAGTGGCGAGCCGGGTGAAGACAAATTAAACTTAAGCGAGATAATTAAAGTAAACGCAATCAGGCGAGGGCAGGAGGCAAGGCCCCGCTTGGCTAGGCCCCGCGTTGTAAAGTTCCAACCTGGACATCGATTCCCATGCTCACTGCTACTCAACCGACATCCCTACAAGAGAGAGGCTCTACCTTGGTAAACAACAACGACCACCACAACGACCACCACCACCACAACGATGAGAATTTCTCACCTCGGATTTCAGTGCGAGCGCGCCACGGCAGCTTCCTGTTGCCTCGCGACAGCAGGAAGTAGTATGACGTCACTTCCCTCCCACGAGCGGCTCTGTAACTAAATAAATTATGTTAATGAGGCCGGCCCATATGTCGAGCGATGGGGGCGTGGGCGCTGAACCCGTCGCAATAAACTCGCGACGGCTTTAACGAACACATTATGTTAATGAGCCACCAGTCACTGGGCGTAGCTTTGCCCAAATAAGGATTGCCACTGGAACGATATCGGCAGTGACCCGAGCGGAGGTGACGTCACGCTCAAGAGCGCGGTGGACGGGGGAGGGGTGAATACCTTGGTGACCTGACGTCACTAGGGAGGTACACCTCACCCTGGTGTTTCACGCCGATGAGGTAATGCAGAGTGGTGACGTCACAGAGTTGGAGTTTAAGTTGATTTAGATTCATTTTCCATTGCTCCCTCCCTTGGGTGTGTGAGCTCAGCAACAACGTGGACATTATTGTGTATGCAGTGTGTGTGTGTACACTGTGTGTGTCACTGTGTCGCTGTGTGTGTCACTGTGTCACTGTGTGTGTCACTGTGCCTGGCACAAGCATCGTGACGTCACCACCACTTAGTGGCGAATGGCAGTTGTTGTTGTGTCACTATGTCATTGTGTGTGTCACTGTGTCACTGTGTGTACCCTGTGTGTACACTGTGTGTGTACAGTGTGTATACACTGTGTGTAAACTGTGTGTGTACAGTGTATACACTGTGTGTGCACACTGTGTGTGTGTACACTGTGTGTCTACACTGTGTGTGTGTACATTGTATGTGTACATTGTGTGTGTACAGTGTGTGTACACTGTGTGTACACTGTGTGTGTGTACACTGTGTGTGTGTACACTGTGTGTACACTGTGTGTGTACACTATGTGTACACTGTGTGTGTGTGTACACTGTGTGTACACTGTGTGTACACTGTGTGTCTACACTGTGTGTACACTGTGTGTGTCTACACTGTGTGTACACTGTGTGTGTGTGTACACTGTGTGTCCGCATTGAACCGAACCCCCGGCAAGGCCATCCACTTAATGACGAGAGAAAATTCACACGAAATGTCCTTTTCAATGAAGTCTTCCAGATGTAAATTGATACAAGCTTTTAATGAGGAAATAAAATAATCTAATTGAAAACACAACACAATTCAAAGATGTTTCATTTTAAAGCTTCAAAACGGAGCATGGGGTGCTTGCGTGAATGCGTCCTTCGTGTGCAAATGTTGTGACTTTCCTGGCCTGAAGGCCGTCAATGTGTTAGACCATTAAATGGTGCACAGCGTCTCAACAACAGCAGTGGGGTTTGCTTCAACCGATAGGTAACGAACATCCAGACGTCAATCAGCAAGGAGCATTTATAGTCTTAGACAAAATCTACGTCAACACGTAAGACAAAACTACAATTCGTGTTGTAGAGAATGTACCTCCTCCTATACGTGTAACTTTTAAGTGGTATGCCTTGTAACTGATGAATGATCCGAGCGTGCTCCCTATTTCAAAGACGATGAGTTGCTCCAGAGGCAGACGCTTCGTGAAACACAAAAGTACCCTTTGACCTGTATCACAAGAACAACGGGTCTCACCTGAGTTCTCTGTACAGGTTACTTCCAAACACACACACACTTTGTCCTAACATCACTTATTCAATGTGTGACCCTCAGACAAAATGTTACATGCACGCGCACAATCAGACAAGTATTCATTCTAAATTATTGACCGGCATATTAACAAAATTGAATTACTGCAGCGAAATTGACTGCATCACGTTACATCGTATTAACAATAAGTTATTTTACAAATACGCACCGTCTGCTTAACAGTGTATGTACAACGTACTATTGTTGCGTCATTCAAAACGAATAGGCCATTGCATGCTGGCGTCTGGGTCAAAATGTAGCAAATTCTAAATACGCTACAAATAATAGATGACGGCGTTTCGATGGCAACACAAGCACTCGTCATCAGGTGGGACAAGCACAGCAGCAAGAAGAAGAAACTGCTGGAGTAGGCGCCTACTACTTCAGCAGTTTCTCTTGCTGTGGTTGTCCCACCTGATGACGATTGCTTGTGTTGTGATCTAAACGCCGTGACCTGTTATGTTTCTACCCACGTGGTGACTTTACCGAAATAACTCAAGAGTTTGGATTCCTGCAGTCACGAAAGCTTCGAATCAAGATTGCCTACAAACTACATAACTGAGATGACGCATCAATCATCGCCCCCTACTGACAGGCTCTTGGTCACATGCAGGCTGGTGCAGGGCCACCACCTTGTGCCACACAGGGGCAGCTGCTACTTGGGGATGCTCTTCGAGTGTTTCAGACGAGGTACGACACAAAACTGTGAGTTGCCGAGGCGGTTAAGCAAGCACCGTGTAAATGCAATTATTATAACATAGAGAATTTCGATTTAAAGCTTTCGTGACTGCAATGATTCATCTTCTTTGGTTCTTTCGGTAAAGTCACGTAGAATGATAATAAAATAATAAATTGATAAAATAAAATAACACAATAATATTCTCACGACGTTTCGGCCACAACACAAGCGGCCTTCATCAGGTGAAGGGGGCGAGACTGTCTGGTAGGACAGCGCTGGAGTGAAAGAGCCACGTTCAGATATGGCCTTTAAGCTGTGTGAGAGGAACAAAGCGCCTTGACAAAGGAATTAGCATATCATTTAGCATTGAAATGGCTGAATGATTAACTTGTGACTGGTCACAGAAATAGCTATGTTAAAAGTTAAAGCATACACACCCGCAGAGGCACCCATTGTTAAAGGAATTAGCATAGAATTTAGCATTGAAATAGCTAAGTTAAGGCATACACATCCGCAGAGGCACCCCTTGACAATGGAATTAGCATAGAATTTAGCATTGAGATAGCTGAGTGATTAGCTTGTACCTGCTGCAGAAATAGAGCTTGTACCTGCTGTAGAAATAGCTACGTTAAAGTCAGAGCATACACATTCACCGAGGCCCTTAGTACAAATCAAACAGGAGAATTTAGCATTGAAATAACTAGGCGAATCCAGCATTGAAACAACTGATTGATTAGCTAGTGACTGGTCACAGAAATGACTACACATCTGAGCTATTCACAGTACTATATAGTGAACCAATAAAAACTAAAATATAAATTACCTTCATGTTCATATTCTTAGTTTTTTCGGTAAAGTCACGTTGAAGAGAAACAACAAAATAACAAAATATATATAAAACAATAAAAAATTCTCACGACGTTTCGACCATAACTCAAACGGTCATCATCAGGTGTGTCGGTTTGCATAAATTTATTTTGAAAACGGCATATCTATTTATTTATTTATATAAAAAAATAACGTTTGCGTCACGCGCAACGATTGGCAGTTTGCCAGGACTAGTCCATCTATTTTTTTAAAAGAGGAGGGGGGAGACGAAATTTGTTTTTATGTATGCTGTCTGAAAGCCACTGTAAGCGTGAACAATCAATCAAGAACTGAAATGATTTATCAAATCTTTCCAATGATTGCTAAGATAGAATCCATCTTCTCGGTTGAAATTGTCTCTGTGCTTGTATATGTGGATAGCCTCATGAACGAATCTCTCATGGAAGCCAGATGGCTTACAAAGAACCTCCGTCTTGGAAAAGTCAATGGCATGTGAGCCTACTGAATTAGAACAATGATCTGCTACGGCCGAGGTGTTGGTCCTACCGTGTTTAAGGTCTGCTTTATGTTCACGAATGCGGTCCGAGATATGGCGTTTGGTTTCTCCAATGTAACTACTACCACAGAGGCAACTTAGTTTGTAGACACCAGGGTATTGTATGTCCGGAATCACATCTTTTACAGACGGAACCAGATCACGGATTTTATGTAATGTGTTGAAACGGACCTGGATCTTGTGTTTATTCAAGATTTTGGAGATCTTTTTTGTGATCCCAGCAATGTAGGGTAAAGTGATGGTTTTGAAAGGCTCCTCAAGAGGGTTTTTCTTCATGGTTTGAGTGATAGCTTTGCGGATTGTATAGTCGGAGTAACCATTAGCCCTAAGAGCTTGGTGTACGTGCTTGAGTTCACTGCTTATGTGTTCCTGGTCGGATATGCATTGGGCTCTATGATACAGAGTCTTGATGAGAGAATTCTTCTGTGATGGATGGTGGTGGGAATCCGGTTTCAGATAAGCATCCGTATGGGTAGCTTTCCTGTAGACAGAGTGGCTCATTGAACCATCAGGTCTCTTTTTAATTAGGACATCCAAAAAAGGTATCTTGCCATCTATTTCGACTTCCATGGTAAATCTGATGGCTGGGTGTATGGAATTGATGTGGTCGAAGAATTGGTCTAGAGCAGGCCGGCCATGTGGCCAGATGACAAAAGTGTCATCCACGTACCTCTTCCATAAGGTTGGGCGCAGAGTGGCAGTCTGGATGGCGTCAGTCTCAAATTTCTCCATGAAAATGTTAGCTATAACTGGAGAAAGGGGGGAGCCCATTGGGGTGCCCTCAGTTTGATTGTAGAAAGTTCCATTCCAAGTGAAGTATGTATTGGTTAAACAGTGTCTCACCAGGGGGGGTACCTCAGTGTTTAGTCCTTGATGAACCAAGTCTTCAATGATTGCAATGGTGTCAGGTACAGGAACCTTGGTGAATAAGGAAACTACATCAAAACTGACAAGCAGGTCGTCTGGGGACAGGGAAATACCCTTGATTGTTGATACCAGGTGAGTAGAATTTTGTACCGCAGAGGTAGTTTTTCCAGTGAAAGGACGCAGGATTTCAGACAAAAAACGAGCTAGTTTGTAGGTGGGGGAGCTGATAGTAGAGACTATGGGACGAAGAGGTGTATCAACTTTATGTATTTTTGGTAAGCCGTATAATCTTGGTGGCCTGGCAGCAGAAGGTTTCAACGAAAACTGTTTAGATTGATCAATTAATGCGGTTGAATCAGAAATTATTTTGTTGGTTTGTGTGACGAGGCTGTTGGTGGGATCTCTTTTTATTTTTGTATAACTACCATCGTCGAGTAATTCTTTAATTTTGTTGTTGTATTCTATTTTATCCATGATAACAGTAGCGTTGCCTTTGTCAGCTGAGAGAACTACAATATCATTCCTCTTTTTTAATTTATATGATTCAAAACGCTCATCTTTGCTGAGGTTGCTAGCTGGCATCTTAGCGTTTTTGAGGGTTGCAGCGATTTCAGATCTTGCTACGTCTGCAGCGATGTGACCCAGGCCCCTGAGAGCAACGTCTACTTGGGCAATTATATCATTAACTGGTATGTGTTTAGGTGTGACTGCAAAGTTTAGACCTTTAGCTAAAACGGATTTCAGACCATCGGAAATAGAACTGTTACTGCGATTAATTACGACTTTATTAACGTCTAACTTTTTGGTGTATGGGTCCGGTCTTTTGTTGAAGAGGAGGTTAAATTTGGAAATCAGGTTTTCCTTACATTTGGTCGACATAGTAGCAGCTGAAGAGGCAGTCATATTGTCTACATGTTCCCAATCCGATGTGGACATTATTGCCGTCAATGATAAGTGTGATTTGTAGAGTGTCTTGTCTAACTGATCTAGTTCTGTGCGTATAAGTCTGATTTTTTCTGAGATAAGAGCTAAGCTAGTTTTGAAAAGAATTCGTTTCGCATTAGAAGAAGTTACAGTAGCAGAGGTGAGTGTAAATGCGATTGGTATTACCCCAGAGTCGCGGCATCTCTTCAGGAAGGTGAGAGACTCGATCAGCTGAGCTTTCTTATCCCGGAGTTTGTTGAACGATCTTAAAGTTATGTGAAAACCCTCCCCGTAGAGGCGATTAAATTTTGATTTAAAGCTTTCGTGACTGCAGTAATTCATATTCTTAGTTTTTAAAAAAATAACGTTTGCGTCACGCGCAACGATTGGCAGTTTGCCAGGACTAGTCCATCTATTTTTGAAAAGAGACTTATACGCACAGAACTAGATCAGTTAGACAAGACACTCTACAAATCACACTTATCATTGACGGCAATAATGTCCACATCGGATTGGGAACATGTAGACAATATGACTGCCTCTTCAGCTGCTACTATGTCGACCAAATGTAAGGAAAACCTGATTTCCAAATTTAACCTCCTCTTCAACAAAAGACCGGACCCATACACCAAAAAGTTAGACGTTAATAAAGTCGTAATTAATCGCAGTAACAGTTCTATTTCCGATGGTCTGAAATCCGTTTTAGCTAAAGGTCTAAACTTTGCAGTCACACCTAAACACATACCAGTTAATGATATAATTGCCCAAGTAGACGTTGCTCTCAGGGGCCTGGGTCACATCGCTGCAGACGTAGCAAGATCTGAAATCGCTGCAACCCTCAAAAACGCTAAGATGCCAGCTAGCAACCTCAGCAAAGATGAGCGTTTTGAATCATATAAATTAAAAAAGAGGAATGATATTGTAGTTCTCTCAGCTGACAAAGGCAACGCTACTGTTATCATGGATAAAATAGAATACAACAACAAAATTAAAGAATTACTCGACGATGGTAGTTATACAAAAATAAAAAGAGATCCCACCAACAGCCTCGTCACACAAACCAACAAAATAATTTCTGATTCAACCGCATTAATTGATCAATCTAAACAGTTTTCGTTGAAATCTTCTGCTGCCAGGCCACCAAGATTATACGGCTTACCAAAAATACATAAAGTTGATACACCTCTTCGTCCCATAGTCTCTACTATCAGCTCCCCCACCTACAAACTAGCTCGTTTTTTGTCTGAAATCCTGCGTCCTTTCACTGGAAAAACTACCTCTGCGGTACAAAATTCTACTCACCTGGTATCAACAATCAAGGGTATTTCCCTGTCCCCAGACGACCTGCTTGTCAGTTTTGATGTAGTTTCCTTATTCACCAAGGTTCCTGTACCTGACACCATTGCAATCATTGAAGACTTGGTTCATCAAGGACTAAACACTGAGGTACCCCCCCTGGTGAGACACTGTTTAACCAATACATACTTCACTTGGAATGGAACTTTCTACAAACAAACTGAGGGCACCCCAATGGGCTCCCCCCTTTCTCCAGTTATAGCTAACATTTTCATGGAGAAATTTGAGACTGACGCCATCCAGACTGCCACTCTGCGCCCAACCTTATGGAAGAGGTACGTGGATGACACTTTTGTCATCTGGCCACATGGCCGGCCTGCTCTAGACCAATTCTTCGACCACATCAATTCCATACACCCAGCCATCAGATTTACCATGGAAGTCGAAATAGATGGCAAGATACCTTTTTTGGATGTCCTAATTAAAAAGAGACCTGATGGTTCAATGAGCCACTCTGTCTACAGGAAAGCTACCCATACGGATGCTTATCTGAAACCGGATTCCCACCACCATCCATCACAGAAGAATTCTCTCATCAAGACTCTGTATCATAGAGCCCAATGCATATCCGACCAGGAACACATAAGCAGTGAACTCAAGCACGTACACCAAGCTCTTAGGGCTAATGGTTACTCCGACTATACAATCCGCAAAGCTATCACTCAAACCATGAAGAAAAACCCTCTTGAGGAGCCTTTCAAAACCATCACTTTACCCTACATTGCTGGGATCACAAAAAAGATCTCCAAAATCTTGAATAAACACAAGATCCAGGTCCGTTTCAACACATTACATAAAATCCGTGATCTGGTTCCGTCTGTAAAAGATGTGATTCCGGACATACAATACCCTGGTGTCTACAAACTAAGTTGCCTCTGTGGTAGTAGTTACATTGGAGAAACCAAACGCCATATCTCGGACCGCATTCGTGAACATAAAGCAGACCTTAAACACGGTAGGACCAACACCTCGGCCGTAGCAGATCATTGTTCTAATTCAGTAGGCTCACATGCCATTGACTTTTCCAAGACGGAGGTTCTTTGTAAGCCATCTGGCTTCCATGAGAGATTCGTTCATGAGGCTATCCACATATACAAGCACAGAGACAATTTCAACCGAGAAGATGGATTCTATCTTAGCAATCATTGGAAAGATTTGATAAATCATTTCAGTTCTTGATTGATTGTTCACGCTTACAGTGGCTTTCAGACAGCATACATAAAAACAAATTTCGTCTCACCCCTCCTCTTTTCAAAAAATAGATGGACTAGTCCTGGCAAACTGCCAATCGTTGCGCGTGACGCAAACGTTATTTTTTTATATAAATAAATAAATAAATATGCCGTTTTCAAAATAAATTTATGCAAACCGACACACCTGATGATGACCGTTTGAGTTATGGTCGAAACGTCGTGAGAATTTTTTATTGTTTTATATATATTTTGTTATTTTGTTGTTTCTCTTCAACATGACTTTACCGAAAAAACTAAGAATATGAATTACTGCAGTCACGAAAGCTTTAAATCAAAATTTATACCTTCATGTTATCAATAGACTCTATATTCTCCAATCAGCTAAGCTACCAACAATAAGTCGTTATATATCACAATGCTATATGGCGAAAAAATGGGTGGATTCTTACCCTCAAATTTCAGCACCACGGATAGCTACGGGCCCCGTTCAGACGGACGAGTTCGTCCATGGTCGGAACAGAGGAGGGGGAGAGAGACAGCTGCGAGGCCCTAGTATGCTCCATGTTGTAAAACTATACCATTAACCGTGGTGTGAGAGGTATTAAGAGGCAATGCTGGCGAAAGAGCTGCGGTCTGAAGGTCATCGTAAAAATACAATTAATTAAGAACAGAAATGATTTAAAACATCTTTCCAGTGGTTACTAAGCCTGAATCCATCTTCTCGGTTGAAATTGTCTCTGTGCTTGTATATGTGAATGGCCTCATGAACGAATCTCTCATGGTAGCCGGTTGGTTTGCAAGGAACCTCCGTCTTGGAGAAGTCAATGTCATGTGAGCCCACTGAATTATAACAGTGATCTGCCACGGCAGAGAAGTTCGTCCTACCGTGTTTCAAGTCTGCTTTGTGTTCGCGGATGCGGTCCGAGATATGTCTTTTGGTTTCTCCAATGTAGCTACTACCACAGAGGCACTTTAGTTTGTAAACGCCCGGGTACTGTATGTCTGGAACAGCATCTTTTACAGATGGAACTAAATCACGGATTTTATGTACTGTGTTGAATCGGACCTGGATCTTGTGTTTGTTCAGGATTTTGGAGATCTTTTTAGTGACCCCTGCAATGTAGGGTAAGGTGATGGTTTTGAGTGGCTCCACAAGAGGATCCTTCTTCATGACTGGAGTGATGGCTTTGCGGATTGTGTAGTCGGAGTAGCCATTAGCCCTGAGAGCCTGGTGTACGTGCTTGAGTTCACTGGTAATGTGTTCCTGGTCGGAAATGCATTGGGCTCTATGGTATAGAGTCTTGATGAGGGAGTTCTTCTGGGATGGATGGTGGTGGGAATCCGGTTTCAAGTAAGCATCTGTATGGGTAGCTTTCCTGTAGACAGAGTGGCTCATTGAACCATCATGTCTTCTTTTAATTAAGACATCCGTTAAAGCCGTCGCGAGTTTATTGCGACGGGTTCAGCGCCCACGCCCCCATCCCTCGACATATGGGCCGGCCTCATTAACATAATTTATTCAGTTACAGAGCCGCTCGTGGGAGAGAAGTGACGTCATACTACTTCCTGCTGTCGCTAGGCAACAGGAAGCTGCCGTGTGCGCGCTTGCACTGAAATCCGAGGTGAGAAATTCTCATCGTTGTGGTGGTGGTGGTCGTTGTTGTTGTTTACCAAGGTAGAGCCTCGCTCTCTCTCGTAGGGATGTCAGTTGAGTAGCAGCGAGCATGGGAATCGATGTCCAGGTTGGAACTTTACAACGCGGGGCCTAACCACGCGGGGCCTTGCCTCCTGCCCTCGCCTGATTGCATTCACTTTAATTATCTCGCTTAAGTTTAATTTGTCTTCACCCGGCTCGCCACTTTGTAACTTTGTTTTATTGTAAATATTCACGCAGTTTTTATTTTTTTCACCAGGCCAAGCCCGCTTGAGCTGCTATACCGCTCTTGTTATCAGAAGCGACCTGCCCACAACAACACAAGGTGAGGCTTTGTCAACGTGTGTGAATGTTTTGACTTAAAACTTTGGTGACTGCAGAAATTAATATTCTTGGTTCTTTCGGTAAAGTCACGTAGATAGAAAATAAAATGAAAATAACAAGAAAAATGTAAATAAAGCAAAAAAACTCACGTCGTTTTGATCGCAACACAAGTGGTCTTTATTTAATGTAATTGTATTATCTGTTATTGTTATTTTCTATCTACGTAACTTTACTGAAAGAAACAAGAATACGTGTGTCAATGTCTATCGGTCAAAGACGCTAAACGGAGTGACACAAACTCCAAATATACAGCAGGCGTCAGGCTCGGGATCGAACCCACGACTTCCTGTATATCAGGTGAGGTAGTTAACATCTCACCACGGAGAGAGACACGCAAACTCCAGTTAGCCTCGGCTGTGTTTGTTGATCCTCAATTAATTACTTGGTGCAGTGAGGAAGCATTCATGCCAAGCAGATGAAGGTGGCCAGGCGTGATTCTAGACACGCCACCGCCTGTTTATCCAGTGACAGTGTACAGTTTGTGTTTGCAGTAACGTCTATTAACTCTGTTGAACACGGAGGTTATAGCGTAACAATAGTTTATTTTTGTTTTCCTCTGGAACTCTTTGTAAGAAAGGAAACAGGAAGTTAACACAGCACACACATTCAGCTGAAGTCGGAACTGTTCATCCCAGCATTTAAGGACATCTGAGCCTGGATTCACACCTCTAAGTTGCGATTGAACGTTAATTTATGCATTTCTGCATAACACAAATAGTATTATTTTAAACACCCTTTGCTATGTCAGCTGAATTTAGCTCTCATAAATATTCCTTTTGAAGCCAGACAGCTGAAATTGTGTGCTCGGAGTTTTGGGTGAACATTCATTTTGAAGATACGAGGGCTTCCAGACATGTTTATAACCATTTGCCCTCTCATTGTGTGCCATTACAGCCCGTGTGATGAAGTTGGGACACTTTTCCACTATATCATGAATATATGACTAAGTATAGACGTGTAAGTCACGTGTTACTGTGTATATATGCTTTCCTCTGTGCATCGATACTGACGTGTAGATGGTGTGGATATTCTTTTTTTTATGTCTGCAGCTGACGCTTCCTCTGCAGAATTGGTCTGATGGAGCAAAGCCACTCAGCGCAGCTCGGTACGACAAGTCAACAATGCGACCAGCGTGCATACAGCACGGACCGGACTGGAAATTTGACACGGCACCAGAGAAGTCACACAGGAGAGAAACCCTTCAAATGTACTGTGTGTAACAAGGCATTTGCATGGCCATCAGTTTTTCAGAACCACCAGAGTACACACACGGGAGAGAAACCCTTCAGGTGCACGATGTGCGGGATGGCGTTTACACAGTCATGTAATCTTGTAAAACACCAGAGAACACACACGGGAGAGAAACCCTTCAAGTGCAGTGTGTGTGGGAAGGCATTTTCATGGTCATCTGCTCTTAAAAAACACCAGAGAACACACACAGGAGAGAAACCCTTCAAGTGTACTCTGTGCGGCAAGGCGTTTTCAGATTCATGTCATCTTGTAACACACCAGAGAACACACACGGGAAAGAAACCCTTCAAGTGCAGTGTGTGCGGGATGGCGGTTACACGGTCATTTGCTCTTAAAAAACACCAGAGAACACACACAGGAGAGAAACCCTTCAAGTGCAGTGTGTGCGTGAAGGCATTTGCACAGTCATCTGATCTTGTAAAACACCAGAGAACACACACGGGAGAGAAACCCTTCAGGTGCACGATGTGCGGGATGGCGTTTACACAGTCATATAATCTCGTATTACACCAGAGAACACACACGGGAGAGAAACCCTTCAAGTGCAGTGTTTGTGGGAAGGCATTTTCACGGTCATCTGCTCTTAAAAAACACCAGAGAACACACACAGAAGAGAAACCCTTCAAGTGCAGTGTGTGTGGGAAGACAGTTTCAGATTCATCTGCTTTTAAAACACCAGAGAACACATACAGAAGAGAAATCCTTCAAGTGCAGTGTGTGTGGGAAGGCATTTGCACGTTCATCAAATCTTCAAGTACACCAGAGAACACAGAAGCATCAGAAGATCCACAAGGAGTGGAGTCTGAAATCAGCTTGTGAAAGTCAAAGTGCCGCAATGAACCCATCCCTCGTGAATCACGAACCGGACGAATATCCCAGCTTGGACACTTTTAAAGGTATCGAGGTGAAATATGAAGAGGTGAAGGTGAAATGTGAAGAAGTGATGGTGAAGAGGGAAGAAGTGATGAGCGAAGAAGTGAAGGTAAAATGTGAAGATGAAGATTCAACTCCAAAATGGGACCTTCACATCGTAAAGCAGGAGGAGAATTCTGACTGAGGCAGAGCGAGGCAACTCCCAGCAGTTTGTGGAAGTGGAGGTGTGGGTGGACTTCCTAGACAATACAAAGTCAAGTGGAGACCCGGTAGATGTGTAAGCCAGAGACGATGTCGCTACAATAGATGCACCTTTGTCACAGGCCTTTAATGACAAGAACGTGAAGTTGGACACTCAGTTCCTAGGTTCAACCTGCAGAGTAAGAGCGGCCAGTCTTTGTGGGCCCGTGGGTTGGGTAGATCTCTCACCAGGAGCGAGAGACAATAAGCCCCCAAGCATTCACTATGTTATAATAATTGCAGTTACACGGTGCTTGCTTAACCGCCTCAGCAACTCGGAGTTTTGTATCTCGTCTGAAGCACTCGAAGAGCATCCCCAAGTAGCAGCTGCACCTGTGTGGCACAAGGTGGTGGTCCTACACCAGCCTGCATGTGGACAAGAGCCTGTCAGGGGGCGATGATTGATGCGTAATTTCAGTTGTGTAGTTTGTAGGTAATCTTGATTCATAGCTTTCCTGACTGCAGGAATCCACACTCTTGAGTTATTTCGGTAAAGTCACCACGTGGGTAGAAACATAACAGATGACGGCGTTTAGATCACAACACGAGCAATCGTCATCAGGTGGGACAACCACAGCAAGAGAAACTGCTGAAGTAGTAGGCGCCTACTCCAGCAGTTTCCTCTTATTGCTGCTGTGCTTGTCCCACCTGATGACGATTGCTTGTGTTGCCATCGAAACGCCGTGATCTATTATTTGTAGCGTAATGTTTAGAATTTGATACATTTTGACCCAGACGCCAGCATGCAACGGCCTACTCGTTTTGAATGACGCAACAATAGTACGTTGTACATACACGGTTAAGAAGACAGTGCGTATTTGTAAAATAACTTCTTGTTAATACGATGTAACGTGATGCAGTCAATTTCGCTGCAGTAATTCAATGTTGCTAATATGCCCGTCAATGATTTATAATGAATACTTGTCTGATTGTGCATTTAACATTTTATCTGAGGGTCACACATTGAATAAGTGATGTTAGGACAAAGTGTGTGTGTGTTTGGAAGTAACCTGTACAGAGGACTCAGGTGAGACCCGTTGTTCTTGTGATACAGGTCAAAGGGTACTTTCGTGTTTCACGAAGCGTCTGCCTCTGGAGCAACTCATTATCTTTGAAATAGGGAGCACGCTCGGATCATTCACCAGTTACAAGGCATACCACTTGAAAGTTACACGTATAGGAGGAGGTACATTCTCTACAACACGAATTGTAGTTTTGTCTTACGTGTTGACGTAGATTTTGTCTAACTGGGACTAGAAATGCTCCTTGCTGATTCACGTCTGGATGTTCGTTACCTATCTGTTGAAGCAAACCCCACTGCTGTTGTTGAGACGCTGTGCACCAATAAGGGTCCAACACATTTACGGCCTTCAGGCCAGGAAAGTCACAACATTTGCACACGAAGGACGCATTCACGCAAGTACTCCATGCTCCGTTTTGAAGTTTTAAAATGAAACATCTTTGAATTGTGTTGTGTTTTGCATTAGATGATTTTATTTCTTCATTAAAAGCTTGTATCAATTTACATCTGGAAGACTTCATTGAAAAGGACATTTCGCGTGAATTTTCTCTCGTCATTAAGCAGATGGCCTTGCCGGGGGTTCGGTTCAATGCGGACACAAACAGTGTACACACACACAGTGTACATACAGTGTACACACACAATGTACACACACACAGTGTACACACAGTGTACACCCACAATGTACACACAGTGTACACACACACTGTACAAACAGTGTACACACTGTACACAGTGTACACACACAGTGTACACACACAGTACACACACACATGTACACACAGTGTACACAAACAGTGTACACACACAGTATACACAGTGTATACACACAGTGTACACACAGTGTATATACACAGTGTACACACAATGTACACACACATTGAACACACAGTGTATACACAGTGTACACAAATAGTACACACAGTGTACACACAGTGTACATATAGTATATACACAGTGTACACACACAGAGTACACACACAGTATATACACACAGTGTACACACACAGTGACACAGCGACACAGTGACACAGTGTATACACATAGTGTACACACACACAGTGTACACACACACAGTGTATACACAATAATGTCCACGTTGTTGTTGAGCTCACACACCCAATCTAAATCAACTTAAACTCCAACTCTGTGACGTCACCACTCTGCATTACCTCATCGGTGTGAAACGCCAGGGTGAGGTGTACCTCGTTAGTGACGTCATGTCACCAGGTTATTCAGCCCTCCCCCGTCCACCGCGCACTTGAGCGTGACGTCACCTCCGCTCAGGTCACTGCCGATATCGTTCCAGTGGCAATCCTTATTTGGGCACAGCTGCGCCCAGTGACTGGTGGCTCATTAACATAATGTGTCCGTTAAAGCCGTCGCGAGTTTATTGCGACAGGTTCAGCGCCCACGCCCCCATCTCTCGACATATGGGCCGGCCTCATTAACATAATTTATACAGTAACAGCCGCTCTTGGGAGGGAAGTGACGTCATACTAGTTCCTGCAGTTGCGAGGCAACAGGAAGCTGCCGTGTGCGCGCTTGCACTGAAATCCGAGGTGAGAAATTCTCATCGTTGTGGTGGTGGTCGTTGTGGTGGTGGTTGTTGTTGTTTACCAAGGTAGAGCCTCTCTCTCGTAGGGATGTCGGTTGAGTAGCAGTGAGCATGGGAATCGATGTCCAGGTTGGAACTTTACAACGCGGGGCCTAGCCACGCGGGGCCTTGCCTCCTGCCCTCGCCTGGTTGCGTTCACTTTAATTATCTCGCTTAAGTTTAATTTGTCTTCACCCGGCTCGCCACTTTGTAACTTTGTTTTATTGTAAATATTCACGCAGCCCGCTTGAGCTGCTATACCGCTCTTGTTATCAGAAGCGACCTGCCCACAACAACACAAGGTGAGGCTTTGTCAACGTGTGTGAATGTTTTGACTTAAAACTTTGGTGACTGCAGGAATTAATATTCTTGGTTCTTTCGGTAAAGTCACATAGATAGAAAATTAAATGAAAATAACAGATTATAAATTAAATGAAAAATAAAAAAATTGAAAATAAAGCAAAAAACCCACGACGTTTCGATCGCAACACAAGTGGTCTTTATCTTATTGAATTTAATCTGTTATTTTTATTTTCTATCTACGTGACTTTACTGAAAGAACCAACAATACGTGTGTTAATGTATCTATCGGTCAAAGACGCTAAGCGCGTGCCGCTGTTGACTCTGAATGTGTGGAGGGGAACACCTTCACCACGGGGAGAGAGAGACAGAGACACGGATAGCCTCGGCTATGTTGATTGATCCTCGATTCATTACTTGGTGGAGTGAGGAAGAATTAATGTTGAGCAGATGAAGGTGGCCAGGCATGGTGCTGGTCACACCGCCACCTGTTTACTCATGGCAGTGTGTGACAGTGTCAAGTTTGTGTTTGCAGTAAAGTCTATTAACTCTATTGAACACGGAGGTTATATCAAAACAATAGTTTATTTTTGTTTTCCGCTGGAACTCTTTATAAGAATGGAAACAGGAGGTGAATACAGCACACACATGCAGCTGAAGTCGGAACTGTTCATCCCCAGCATTCAAGGACATATGAGCCTGAATTCACACCTGAGTTGCAATTGAACGTTAATTAATGCATTTTTGCACAACAGAAATAGTATTTTTTCAACACCCTTTGCTATGTCAGCCGAATTTAGCTTTCATAAATATTCCTTTGTAGTCAGACAGCCGAAATTGTGTGCTCGGAGTTTTGGGTTAACATTCATTTTGCAGATATGAGGGCTTCCAGGCATATTTATGACATTTCCCCTCTCGTGATGAATTTGGGAAACGTTTTCACTACATCATGAATATAGTAATAAGTATAGACGTGTAAGTCACTGTGTATATATGCATTCCTCTGTGCCTCGAAACTGATATTCTTATTTTCTGTCTACAGCTGACGCTTCCTCTGACGCTTCCTATGCAGAATTGGTTTCATGGAGCAAAGGCAGCAGCTCCGTACGACAAGTCAACAATGAAACCAGCGTGCATACAGCACGGACCGGACTGGAAACTAAACACGGCAACAGAGAACTCAAACAGGAGAGAAACCCTTCAAATGTACTGTGTGTGGGAAGGCATTTGCATGGTCATCAGTTCTTGAGACCCACCAGAGAACACACACAGGAGAGAAACCCTTCAAGTGCACTGTGTGTGGGAAGGCATTTTCATGGTCATCTACTCTTAAAACACACCAGAGAACACACACAGGAGAGAAACCCTTCAGGTGCAGTGTGTGTGGGAAGACATTTTCAGATTCATCTACTCTTAAAACACACCAGAGAACACATACGGGAGAGAAACCCTTCAAGTGCAGTGTGTGTGGGAAGACATTTTCAGATTCATCTACTCTTAAAACACACCAGAGAACACACACGGGAGAGAAACCCTTCAAGTGCACTGTGTGCGGGAAGGCGTTTGCACAGTCACCACATCTTAAAGTACACCAGAGAACACACACGGGAGAGAAACCCTTCAAGTGCAGTGTGTGTGGGAAGACATTTTCAGATTCATGTAATCTTGTAACACACCAGAGAACACACACGGGAGAGAAACCATTCAGGTGCACGATGTGCGGGATGGCGTTTACACAGTCAGGTAATCTTGTAACACACCAGAGAACACACACGGGAGAGAAACCCTTCAAGTGCAGTGTGTGCGTGAAGGCGTTTGCACATTCATCTGATCTTGTAAAACACCAGAGAACACACACAGGAGAGAAACCCTTCAGGTGCACTCTGTGCAGGAAGCCGTTTGCAGATTCATCAAATCTTCGAAAACACCAGAGAACACAAAAGCATCGGAAGATCCACAAGGAGCGGAGTCGGAGTATGAAATCAGCTTGTGAAAGTCAAAGTGCCGCAATGAGCCCATCCCTCATGAAACAAGAACCGGAAGAAAATCCCAGCTTGGACACTTTTAAAGGTATCGAGGTGAAATATGAAGAGGTGAAGGTGAAATGTGAAGAAGTGATGAGCGAAGAAGTGAAGGTAAAATGTGAAGATGAAGATTCAACTCCAAAATGGGACCTTCACATCGTGAAGCAGGAGGAGAATTCTGACTGAGTCAGAGTGAGGCAACTCCCAGCAGTTTGTGGAAGTGGAGGTGTGGGTGGACTTGCTCCTAGACAATACAAAGTCAAGTGGAGACCCGGTAGATGTGTAAGCCCGAGACGATGTCGCTACAATAGATACACCTTTGTCACAGGCCTTTAATGACAAGAACGTGAAGTTGAACATCAGTTTCTAGGTTCATCCTGCAGAGTAAGAGCGGCCAGTCTTTGTGGGCCCGTGGGTTGGGTAGATCTCTAACCAGGAGCAAGAGCGAATAAGCTCCCAAGCATTCACTGTTATCAGAATAATTGCTTTTACATGGTGCTTGCTTAATCGTATCAGCAACTCGGAGTTTTGTATCTCATCTCAAACGCTCGAAGAGCATCCCCAAGTAGCAGCTGCCCCTGTGTGGTACAAGGTGGTGGCCCTGCACCGGCCTGCATGTGGACAAGAGCCTGTCATCTTCTTTGGTTCTTTCGGTAAAGTCACGTAGAATGAGAATAAAATAATAAAATAAAACAATAAAATAACACAAAAAATTATCACGACGTTTCGGCCACAACACAAGTGGCCTTCAGGTGAAAGGAACAAACCTGTCGGGACGACAGAGCTGCAATGAACGCTGCTAAGATTCTACGTGACTTTACCGAAAGAACCAAAGAAGATGAATCCTTGCAGTCACGAAAGCTTTAAATCGAAAAAAAGAGCCTCTTTGGTTCTTTCGGTAAAGTCACGTAGAATGAGAATAAAATAATAAATTGATAAAATAAAATAGCGGCCTTCATGAAGGCCGCTTGTGTTGTGGCCGAAACGTCGTGAGAATATTATTGTGTTATTTTATTTTATCAATTTATTATTTTATTCTCATTCTACGTGACTTTACCGAAAGAACCAAAGAAGATGAATCATTGCAGTCACGAAAGCTTTAAATCGAAAAAAGAGCCTGTCAATAGGGGGCGATGATTGATGCGTCATCTCAGTTGTGTAGTTTGTACGTAATGTTTAGAATTTGCTACATTTTCACTCAGACGCCAGCATGCAATGGCCTACTCGTTTTGAATGACACAATAGTATGTTTTACATACACTGTGAAGCAGACTGTGCAACTTTTTTTTAAAAGCTTCTTGTTAATACGATGTAACGTGATGCAGTATATTTCACTGCAGTAATCCAATTTTTCTTTTGTTCTTTCGGTAAAGTCATGTAGAATGAGAATAAAATAATAAATTGATAAAATAAAATAACACAATAATATTCTCACGACGTTTCGGCCACAACACAAGCGGCCTTCATCAGGTGAAGGGACGAGACTGGTAGGACAGCGCTGGAGTGAAAGAGCCACGTTCAGATCACGACCTTTAAGCTGTGTGAGAGGAAACAAAGCGCCTTGACAAAAGAATTCGAATATAATTTAGCATTGAAATGGCTGAGTGATTAGCTTGTGACTGGTCACAGAAATAGCTGTTAAAAGTTAAAGCATACACATCTGCAGAGGCACCCCTTGACAATGGAATTAGCATAAAATTTAGCATTGAAATAGCTAAGTTAAAGCATACACATCCGCAGAGGCACCCTTGACAAAGGAATTAGCATAGAATTTAGCATTGAAATAGCTGAGTGATTAGCTTGTAACTGGTCACAGAAATAGCTACGTTGAAGTCAGAGCATACACATTCACCGAGGCACTTAGTACAAATCAAACAGGAGAATTTAGCATTGAAATAACTAAGCGAATTTAGCATTGAAATAACTGAGTGATTAGCTAGTGACTGGTCACAGAAATTACTATGTTGAAGTCAAGGCCTACACATCTGAGCTATTCACAGTACTATATAGTGAACCAATGAAAAACTAAAATATAAATGACCTTAATGTTATCAATAAACTCTATATTCTCCAATCAGCTAAGCTACCAACAATAAGTCGTTATATATCACAATGCTATATGGCGAAAAAAATGGGTGGATTCTTACCCTCAACTTTAGCACCACGGATAGCTACGGGCCCCGTTCAGACGGACGAGTTCATCCATGGTCGGAACAGAGGAGGGGGAGAGAGACAGCTGCGAGGCGCTATTATACTCCATGTTGTAAACCATACCATTAACCGTGGTGTGAGAGGTATTAAGAGTCAATGCTGGCGAAAGAGCTGCGGTCTGAAGGTCATCGTAAAATACAATTAATTAAGAACAGAAATGGTTTACAACATGGAGTATAATAGCGCCTCGCAGTTGTCTCTCTCCCCCTCCTCTGTTCCGACCATGGATGAACTCGTCCGTCTGAACGGGGCCCGTAGCTATCCGTGGTGCTAAAGTTGAGGGTAAGAATCCACCCATTTTTTTCGCCATATAGCATTGTGATATATAACAACTTATTGTTGGTAGCTTAGCTGATTGGAGAATATAGAGTTTATTGATAACATTAAGGTAATTTATATTTTAGTTTTTTATTGGTTCACTATATAGTACTGTGAATAGCTCATGTGTAGGCCTTGACTTCAACATAGTCATTTCTGTGACCAGTCACTAGCTAATCACTCAGTTATTTCAATGCTAAATTGGCCTAGTTATTTCAATGCTAAATTCTGTTTGATTTGTACTAAGTGCCTCGGTGAATGTGTATGCTCTGACTTTAACATAGCTATTTCTGTGACCAGTCACAAGCTAATCACTCAGCTATTTCAATGCTAAATTCCATGCTAATTCCTTTGTCAAGGGTGCCTCTGCGGATGTGTATGCTTTAACTTAGCTATTTCAATGCAAAATTTTATGCTAATTCCATTGTCAAGGGGTGCCTCTGCGGATGTGTATGCTTTAACTTTTAACATAGCTATTTCTGTGACCTGTCACAAGCTAATCACTCAGCCATTTCAATGCTAAATTATATGCTAATTCCTTTGACAAGGCGCTTTGTTTCCTCTCACACAGCTTAAAGGTCGTGATCTGAACATGGCTCTTTCACTCCTGCGCTGTCCTACCAGACAGTCTCGTCCCTTCACCTGATGAAGGCCGCTTGTGTTGTGGCCGAAACGTCGTGAGAATATTATTGTATTATTTTATTTTATCAATTTATTATTTTATTCTCATTCTACATGACTTTACCGAAAGAACCAAAGAAGATGAATCATTGCAGTCACGAAAGCTTTAAATCGAAATTTAATCCAATTTTGTTAATATGCCTGTCAATAATTTAGAATTAATACTTGTCTGGTTTTGTGCATACTTCTAACATTTGATCTGTAAGGGTCAAACATTGAACAAGTGATGTTAGGACAAAGTGTGTGTGTGTGTGTATTTGAAAGTAACCTGTACAGAGAACTCAGGTGAGACCCGTTGTTCTTGTGATACAGGTCAAACGGTGTTTTTGTGTTCCATGAAGCATCTGGAGCAACTCATTGTCTTTGAAATAGGGAGCACGCTCGGATCATTCATCAGTTACAAGGCATACCACTTGAAAGTTACACGTATAGGAGGAGGTACATTCTATACAACACGAATTGTAGTTTTGTCTTACGTGTTGACGTAGATTTTGTCTAACAAGGACTAGAAATGCTCCTTGCTGATTCACGTCTGGATGTTCGTAACCATCGGTTGAAGCAAACCCCACTGCTGTTGTTGAGTCGCTGTGCACCAATAATAGTCCAACACATTGATGGCCCTCAGGCCAGGAAAGTCACAACATTTGCACACGAAGGACGCATTCACGCAAGTACCCCATGCTCCGTTTTGAAGTTTTAAAATGAAACATCTTTGAATTGTGTTGTGTTTTGAGTTAGATGATTTTATTTCTTCATTAAAAGCTTATATCAATTTACATCTGGAAGACTTCATTGAAAAGGACATTTCGTGTGAATTTTCTCTCGTCATTAAGTAGATGGTTCGGTTCAATGCGGACACAAACAGTGTACACACACACACAATGTACACACACAGTGTACACACACACAGTGTACACACACAGTGTACACACACAATGTACACACACAGTGTACACACACACAGTGCACACACACAGTGTATACACACAGTGTACACACACAGTGTACACACATACACACAGTGTACACACACAGTGTACACACACAGCATACACAGTGTATACACACAGTGTACACACAATGTACACACACATTGTACACACACAGTGTATACACAGTGTACACACATAGTGTACACACACAGTGTACACACAGTGTACACACACACAGTGTATACACAATAATGTCCACGTTGTTGCTGAGCTCACACACCCAAGGGAGGGAGCAATGGAAAATTAATCTAAATCAACTTAAACTCCAACTCTGTAACGTCACCACTCTTAATTACCTCATCGGCGTGAAACGCCAGGGTGAGGTGTACCTCGCTAGTGACGTTATGTCACCAAGGTATTCACCCCTCCCCCCGTCCACCGCGCTCTTGAGCGTGACGTCACCTCCGATCGGGTTACCGCCGATATCGGTCCAGTGGCAATCCTTATTTGGGCAAAGCTACGCCCAGTGACCGGTGGCTCATTAACATAATGTGACCGTTAAAGCCGTCGCGAGTTTGTTGCGACGGGTTCAGCGCCCACGCCCCCGTCCCTCTACGTGTGGGCCGGCCTGATTAACATAATTTATTCAGTTAGAGAGCTGCTCGTGGAAGGGCACTGACGTCATGCTACTTCCTGCTGTCGCAAGGTAACAGGAAGCTGCCGTGTGCGCTCTTGCACTGAAATCCGAGGTGAGAAATTCTCATCGTTGTGGTGGTGGTCATTGTTCTTGTGGTGGTGGTTGTTGTGGTGGTTGTGGTTGTTGTTTACCAAGGTAGAGCCTCTCTCTCGTAGGGATGTCGGTTGAGTAGCAGTGAGCATGGGAATCGATGTCCAGGTTGGAACTTTACAACGCGGGGCCTAGCCACGCGGGGCCTTGCCTCCTGCCCTCGCCTGGTTGCGTTCACTTTAATTATCTCGCTTAAGTTTAATTTGTCTTCACCCGGCTCGCCACTTTGTAACTTTTTTTATTGTAAATATTCACGCAGTTTTTATTTTCTTTTGTTACCAGGCCAAGCCCGCTTGAGCTGCTATACCGCTCTTGTTATCAGAAGCGACCTGCCCACAACAACACAAGGTGAGGCTTTGTCAACGTGTGTGAATGTTTTGACTTAAAACTTTGGTGACTGTAGGTATTAATATTCTTGGTTCTTTCGGTAAAGTCACGTAGATAGAAAATTAAATGAAAATAACAATAAAAATGAATGTAAATAAAGCAAAAAAAGTCACGTCGTTTTGATCGCAACACAAGTGCTCTTTATTTAATGTAATTGTATTATCTGTTATTGTTATCTTCTATCTACGTAACTTTACCGAAAGAAACAAGAATACGTGTGTCAATGTCTATCGGTCAAAGACGCTATACGGAGAGACGCGCAAACTCCAAATATACAGCAGGCGTCAGGGTCGGAATCGAACCCACGACTTCCTGTATACCAGGTGAGGTAGTTAACATCTCACCACGGAGAGAGACACGCAAACTCCAGTTAGCCTCAGCTATGTTCATTGATCCTCAATTAATTACTTGGTGGAGTGAGGAAGCATTCATGCCAAGCAGATGAAGGTGGCCAGGCGTGATTCTAGACACGCCACCGCCTGTTTACCCAGTGACAGTGTACAGTTTGTGTTTGCAGTAACGTCTATTAACTCTGTTGAACACGGAGGTTATAGCGTAACAATAGTTTACTTTTGTTTTCCTCTGGAACTCTTTATAAGAATGGAAACAGGAAGTTAACACAGTACGCACATGCAGCTGAAGTCGGAACTGTTCATCCCAGCATTCAAGGACATCTGAGCCTGGATTCACACCTCTAAGTTGCGATTGAACATTAATTTATGAAGTATTGTTTTCAACACCCTCTGCTATGTCAGCTGAATTTAGCTCTCATAAATATTCCTTTTGTAGCCAGACAGCTGAAATTGTTTGCTCGGAGTTTTGTGTTAACATTCATTTTGAAGATACGAGGGCTTGCAGGCATGTTTATAACCATTTGCCCTCTCATTGTGTGCCATAACAGCCCGTGTGATTAATTTGGGAAACGTTTTTACTACATCCTGAATATATGAATAAGTATAGACATGTAAGTCACGTGTGACTATATGCATTCCTCTGTGCCTCGATACTGACGTGTAGATGGTGTGGATATTATTTTTTTCTGTCTGCCGCTGACGCTTCCTCTGACGCTTCCTCTGCAGAATTGGTCTGATGGAGCAAAGGCACTCAGCGCAGCTCGGTATGACAAGTCAACAATGCGACCAGTGTGCATACAGCACGGATCGTACTGGATATTTGACACGGCACCAGAGAACTCACACAGGAGAGAAACCCTTCAAGTGCAGTGTGTGTGGGAAGGCGTTTGCACATTCATATAATCTTGTAGAACACCAGAGAACACACACAGGAGAGAAACCCTTCAAGTGCCGTGTGTGTGGGAAAGCGTTTGCACATTCATCTGCTCTTCTAGCACACCAGAGAACACACACGGGAGAGAAACCCTTCAAGTGCATTGTGTGTGGGAAGGCGTTTGCACAGTCATCTAATCTTGTAGAACACCAGAGAACACACACAGGAGAGAAACCCTTCAGGTGCAGTGTGTGTGGGAAGGCGTTTGCACAATCATCTACTCTTGTAGAACACCAGAAAACACACACGGGAGAGAAACCCTTCAGGTGCAGTGTGTGTGGGAAAGCATTTTCACGGTCACCTGCTCTTGTAATACACCAGAGAACACACGGGATAGAAACCCTTCAAGTGCAGTGTGTGTGGGAAGGCGTTTGCACAGTCATCTCCTCTTGTAATTCACCAGAGAACACACACGGGAGAGAAACCCTTCAGGTGCACTCCGTGCGGGAAGGCGTTTGCACAGCAACCACATCTTCAAGTACACCAGAGAACACAGAAGCATCAGAAGATCCACAAGGAGTGGAGTCTGAAATCAGCTTGTGAAAGTCAAAGTGCCACAATAAGCCCATCCCTCATGAAACAAGAACCGGAAGAAAATCCCAGCTTGGACACTTTTAAAGTTATCGAGGTGAAATATGAAGAGGTGATGGTGAAGAGGGAAGAAGTGATGGTGAAGAGGGAAGAGGTGATTGTGAAGAGGGAAGAAGTGAAGGTGAAATGTGAAGATGAAGATTCAACTCCAAAATGGGACCTTCACATCGATGGAGGCAACGTGAAGCAGGAGGAGAATTCTGACTGTGAGGCAGAGCGAGGCAACTCCCAGCAGTTTGTGGAAGTCGAGGTGTGGGTGGACTTCCTCCGAGACAATACAAAGTCAAATGGAGACCCGGTAGATGTGTAAGCTTGAGACGGTCGCTACAATAGATGCACCTTTGTCACAGGCCTTTAATGACAAGAATGTGAAGTTGGACACTCAGTTTCTAGGTTCATCCTGCAGAGTAAGAGTGGCAAGTCTTTGTGGACCTGTGGGTTGGGTAGATATTTAACCAGGAGCGAGAGACAATAAGCCCCCAATGATTCACTATGTTATAATAATTGAATTTACACCGTGCTTGCTTAATCGTCTCAGCAACTCGGAGTTTTGTGTCGTACCTCGTCTGAAACACTTGAAGAGCATCCCCAAGTAGCAGCTGCCCCTGTGTGGCACAAGGTGGTGGCCCTGCACCAGCCTGCATGTGGACAAGAGCCTGTCAGTAGGGGGCGATGATTGATGCGTCATCTCAGTTGTGTAGTTTGTAGGCAATCTTGATTCGAAGCTTTCGTGACAGCAGGAATCCACACTCTTGAGTTATTTCGGTAAAGTCACCACGTGGGTAGAAACATAACAGATTACGGCGTTTCGATGGCAACACAAGCAATCGTCATCAGGTGGGACAACCACAGCAAGAGAAACTGCTGAAGTAGTAGGCGCCTACTGCAGCAGTTTCTTCTTCTTGCTGCTGTGCTTGTCCCACCTAATGACGATTGCTTGTTTTGCCATCGAAACGCCGTGATCTATTATTTGTAGCGTAATGTTTTAAATTTGCTACATTTTGACCCAGACGCCAGCATGCAACGGCCTACTCGTTTTGAATAACGCAACAATAGTACGTTGTACATACACTGTTAAGCAGACGGTGCGCATTTGTAAAATAGCTTCTTGTTAATACGATGTAACGTGATGCATTCAATTTCGCTGCAGTAATTCGATGTTAATATGCCCGTCAATGGTTTAGAATGAATACTTGTCTGATTGTGCGCGTGCATGTAACATTTTGTCTGAGGGTCAAACATTGAATAAGTGATGTTAGGACAAAGTGTGTGTGTGTGTGTTTGAAAGTAACCTGTACAGAGAACTCAGGTGAGACTCATTGTTCTTGTGATACAGGTCAAAGGATACTTTTGTGTTTCACAAATCGTCTGCCTCTGGAGCAACTCATTGTCTTTGAAATAGGGAGCACGCTCGGATCATTTATCAGTTACAAGGCATACCACTTAAAAGTTACACGTATAGGAGGAGGTACATTCTCTACAACACGAATTGTAGTTTTGTCTTACGTGTTGACGTAGATTTTGTCTAGCTAGGACTATAAATGCTCCTTGCTGATTGACGTCTGGATGTTCGTACCTATCGGTTGAAGCAAAGCCCACTGCTGTTGTTGAGACGCTGTGCACCAATAAGGGTCCAACACATTGATGGCCTTCAGGCCAGGAAAGTCACAACATTTGCACACGAAGGACGCATTCACACAAGTACCCCATGCTCCGTTTTGAAGTTTTAAAATGAAGCATCTTTGAATTGTGTTGTGTTTTGAATTAGATGATTTTATTTCTTCATTAAAAGCTTGTATCAATTTACATCTGGAAGACTTCGTTGAAAAGGACATTTCGTGTGAATTTTCTCTCAACGTTAAGTGGATGGCCTTGCCGGGGGTTCGGCTCAATGCGGACACAAACAGTGTACACACACACAGTGTATACACACATACAGTGTACACACAGTACACACACACAGTGTACACACACAGTGTATACACAGTGTACACACACAGTGTACACACACACAGTGTACACACACAGTGAACACACACAGTGTATACACACATAGTGTACACACACACAGTGTACATACACAGTGTACACACACACAGTGTACACAAACACAGTGTACACACACACAGTGTATACACACAGTGTACACACACACAGTGTACACACACAGTGTACACAAACACAGTGTACACACACAGTGTACACACACACAGTGTACACACACAGTGTACACAAACAGTGACACAGCGACACACACAGTGACAAAAACAAAGATACAAAGATCCCCCATATAGCCTTAGACTGTAGGGGCAAGTGCTGTTAGCGAGCACCTATGAAGGCCTGAACGGTACACGAGGGGGTGGGTGGCCAGCACCACGCCCGACCGCCTTTGTCTCCCTAGTGGCAATGTTTACACACCGCACCAGGTACTCATTTTAGGCTGAGTCGACCTAGGGGAAGCCCGGGACCGGTTCAGATAATCGTCACTGATGTTGGCCGTGAGCGGGAATCGAACCCGGGTCGCCAGGTTCATAGCGCAGCGCGCTAACCGCTACACTATCGCTCCCCACACACAGTGACACACAGCGACACACACACAGTGACACACAGTACATCACACAGTGTACACACAGTGACACACAGTGACACACAGTACACACACACAGTGTACACACACACAGTGTACACACACAGTGTACACACACACAGTGACACAGTGTACACACACACAGTGTACACAAACTGACACAGCGACACACAGTGACACACGTGGTGTCAATAAAGTTACAGACACCACGTGGTGTCAATAAAGTTACAGGAACCGCGTGGTGTCAATAAAGTTACAGCGGCCTAGAGGGGCGGACCGCGAAGCCTCGGCGAAAACTTCGTGCCAGTAAAACCCCTCACACCCCCTAGGCAGGGATCCCCTTGACCCCTCACACCCCCTAGGCAGGGATCCCCTTGACCCCTCACACCCCCTAGGCAGGGATCCCCTTGACCCCTCACACCCCCTAGGCAGGGATCCCCTTGACCCCTCACACCCCTAGGCAGGGATCCCCCTATGGGCAGTGTTGAGTCTATGGTGTAGTGCTGAGTCTATGGTGCAGTGTTGAGTCAGTGGGCAGTGTTGAGTCTATGGTGTGGTGTTGAGTCTATGGTGCAGTGTTGAGTCTATGGTGTAGTGCTGAGTCTATGGTGCAGTGCTGAGTCAGTGGGCAGTGTTGAGTCTATGGTGCGGTGTTGAGTCTATGGTGCAGTGTTGAGTCTATGGTGCAGTGCTGAGTCTATGGTGCAGTGCTGAGTCTATGGGCAGTGTTGAGTCTATGGTGCAGTGTTGAGTCAGTGGGCAGTGTTAAGTCTATGGTGCGGTGTTGAGTCTATGGTGCAGTCTTGAGTCTATGGGCAGTGTTGAGTCTATGGTGCAGTGTTGAGTCTATGGTGCAGTGTTGAGTCTATGGTACAGTGCTGAGTCTATGGTGCAGTGTTGAGTCTATGGTGCAGTGCTGAGTCTATGGTGCAGTGCTGAGTCTATGGTGTAGTGTTGAGTCTATGGTGCAGTGCTGAGTCTATGGTGCAGTGCTGAGTCTATGGTACAGTGCTGAGTCTATGGTGCAGTGTTGAGTCTATGGTGCAGTGCTGAGTCTATGGTGCAGTGCTGAGTCTATGGTGTAGTGTTGAGTCTATGGTGCAGTGCTGAGTCTATGGTGCAGTGCTGAGTCTATGGTGCAGTGTTGAGTCTATGGTGCAGTTTTGAGTATATGGGCAGTGTTGAGTCTATGGGCAGTGTTGAGTCTATGGGCAGTGTTGAGTCTATGGTGCAGTGTTGAGTCTATGGTGCAGTGTTGAGTCTATGGTGCAGTGTTGAGTCTATGGTGCAGTGTTGAGTCTATGGGCAGTGTTGAGTCTATGGTGCGGTGTTGAGTCTATGGTGCAGTGCTGAGTCTGGTACAGTGTTGAGTCTATGGTGGTGCAGTGTTGAGTCTATGGTGCAGTGTTGAGTCTATGGGCAGTGTTGAGTCAGTGGGCAAACGTACAAAATCAGCGGGGGATCAAATACTTTTTTCCCTCACTGTAGTAGAGACGATGGGACGAAGGGTGCTACTTCATGTATTTTTGGTAAGCCGTATAATCTTGGTGGCCTGGCAGCAGAAGGTTTCAACGAGAACTGTTTGGTTTGATCAATTAATGTGGTTGAATCAGAAATGATTTTGGTTTGTATGACGAGGCTGTTGGTGGGATCTCTTTTTATTTTTGTATAGCTACCATCATTGAGTAATTCTTTAATTTTGTTGTTATATTCTATTTTATCCATGATGACAGTGGCATTGACCTTGTCGGCTGAGAGGATGACAATGTCATCCCTCTTTTTTTAATTCATATAATAATCAGATTTCATTATTTTTATTTATTTATTCTTATTTAAATATAATCAAATTTGATTAGTTAAATTTTAAACGAAATTTTATTTACTTATTATTTAAAATAATCAAATGTGATTATTTGTAAGTTTTATTTATTATTATTTTAAAATATAAAAATGTGGTTATAAAGAACGGCTAAATTATTAATTAAATATTTCTGCCTTTATTTATTATGTAAAAGTGATCGAAATAGGTCAATTATTGTATTATTTAATCATTATTATTTAAAAATAATCCAATTTGATTATTTTAACTTATAATGTATATTTCTTTATTATTTAAAACAATCAAATTTTATTATTTTAATGTATATTTTTTTATTTAATTAATCTTATTTTAAAAACAATAAAATTTGGTTTTTATTTATTCTTATTTAAAAGTAATAAAATTAGATTATTGGATTTTTTTTATTTATTTATAATGATTTTACAATAATCAAATTTGATTATTTTTATTTCTCATTTATTATTTATCATTTATTATTATTTATTTAATATTATAAAAATATAATCAAATTTAATTGTAGTTCGAGTCCGACCTAGGGTGAGGCCCACGACTGCTTCAGATCTCCGTCGCCGGCCCCAGTCGGCCGAGAGAGGCGTCACGTGACGAGTGGCTGTGGGGTCACACCAAGCCGCGCGAACATCGCCAGAGGCCACATCGATCCGAGAATCGATGTCACGCGTTGGAATCGCCCCGCCGCCGCCGCCCGCTGCTGCCGCTGACGCTCGGCGATCCGCGCGGGCGTCGTTTTCGAGCGACAGGATCGCGAATCGATTCCCTCCGGCGCTCCACGCCATCACGATGTTGACCACCGCCGCCGCCTCCGCCGCCCGGCACGCGGCCAAGCGCCTGGGAGTCAATGGCGAAGGCAACGACCGCATCCAGGCGGGCGCGATGGTGAGCGTCAGTGACGAGCGACTTGACGAGGTATTTTTATAACGAGAAGATGTTTATTTTACTCCTCCTCGCCCAGAGCCTCGTTGTGAGGCCTGGGCCAGAGGCTTCACTCAGGCGACGTACCACCACCACCAGCCGTGTTTATATTATTTAACGTGATTGTTTAGCTTTGTAACTCGCAGATTCCAGTGCCGTTGCGAAGAGCTTCTCGTTGTTGGTGTTGGGGATGGACCACGCGGACCACAGCATCGCTAGGCTCTGCTTACGTTCAGTAAAACGCGTTTTGGTAAACGTGGATTTCGTGTTCGTTAACACTTTGGGCTATTTCCAGTGTAATTTTTTTAAACGGCGTTTTCTCTTCTAAGGGTGTGTATTCTCTTTGCACTGAACTAAAATAATAAAAATATGAAACAATAAAAACATTACTCATTGTTTTTTTCGGTAAAGTCACGTATGTAGAAATACAATAAAATTATATAAAAAAAACAATCACGACGTTTCTATCACAACGCAAGCGATCTTCATCAGGTGTCAAGAACAAATCACGGAGGTAAATACAGCAAAAGATGAGGAACGAGAATTCAACAAACCTGAAACAACATTATGTGAAGCACATCCAGTCAGGCCAACAACACAGACACTTCCTGGCGGACCACGAATAAAAACATTGCCTACCAGGAGAAATTCGTTCATGAGGCTATCCACATATACAAGCACAGAGACAATTTCAACCGAGAAGATGGATTCTGGCTTAACAATCATTGGAAGGATTTGATAAACCATTTCGGGTCTTAATTGTTCACGCTTACGGTGGCTTTCAGACCGCATCCATTATTTTCTTCTCCCCCCTCCTCTTTTCAGAACATAGATGGACTCGTCCATCTGAACAAACTCTCAAATCGCTCTCCGTGGTGCTGACGTTAAAAAAAATGCCACTTTTATTCAAATTTTCTTGCTGTGGTTTTCACACCTGATGATGATTGCTTCTTGTGTTGCAGTCAAAACGTCGTGAGAATTGTATTGTTTTATATTTTTATTATTTTATTGTTTCCCTTCTACGTGGTGACTTTACCGGAAGAACCAAGAATATTAATCCCTGCAGTCACGAAAGCTTTAAATCAAAAGTTAAAATACTAATTAAGTTAAAAATACCGATATGTTAAATGTCCCACGCGATAGCGTCGTGGGGTAGCTCTTCGACCCTCCCCAATGTGATTAAAAACTTTGCGGAATAAAACTTTACAGCGTCTACAAAAGCGCACCTGGCGGTGGGGGATGCGAGTTCCAGAGTTTGTAACTTGAGGGCCGTTTAGATTTAAAGTTAAACTCGCGAACGTTCTTAGCGATTACTGAAATGATGGCACTGAGCTATGGCCATTTTTTGCCAAACGGATGCAGATTTAAAAAGCCCTTTAATGCAAGTGTCTGCATCTGCTCCGATATCACTTGCCGGCGATGTTAGCCGTGGCTTTATTTTGGTGATTTTGAAAAAGTTTTATGGTTTGGCCATGATTGTTTTGTTGTAGTACGGAGTTAGACTGATGGCTTTAATCTTAGTTGTCTTGTGGTTGTTGTTGTTGTTTGACTTGCATCCCACTGGGATTTTTGCACACAGCGTTGGTGTACGGTGCTATTTCAAGGATTATTTTGCTGTTTTTTCCTGGATTTTTTGTTTGCACAGTCACACAAAGTCACTTTAAGATGTTTTCTTGTTCATGTTTTTGTTTGTTGCGGTTGCACCCGATTCAAGAGGCAAATGGCTCACAGGGCTATACCAAATAAATGAAACTGAAAACTGTCTTCTCGGTATAGGAGGAAACAACAGCTTTGCACAATAGTCGTGTTGAGTTTGCTTCCTTGCCGATGTGCACAGGACACGTTTGAGGACCCACACAAGCCCCCACCGTCGGCTGTGGTTCACGTGCGGGGACTCTCGGACACAGCCCTCGAGTCGGACCTCGTGGAGGCCGTGCGGTACTTTGGCCTAATCAGGTGACCAGTCGGTGGTGACCGTTGCCCGCATGGGGAAGGAAGCTGTATTATTATTGTTGTTTACCGAAAACACCAAAGATTAATTCCTGCAGTCACAAAAGCTTTGAACCAAGTTTAAACCGCCTCTACGGGGAGGTATAAGGTCTGTATCTTTGTGTCTGTCTTTGTGTTGTCTTGTGTTGTCTGTGTGTTGTCTCTGCTTGTGTATCTGCCTTTGTGTCTGTGCTTGGATTTGTTTCTCTGTGCTGTCTCTGCCTGTGTGTCAGTCTTGGTGCTTCCGAATGTTTGCTGCCGTGCTCCACTTTGCTCTGTGCATACCTCATGCTAAAATGTCCCATTGTCTCTCAGCCTTGCCTTCTCATGCTAATATGTCCCATTGCCTCTCAGCCTTGCCTTCTCTGCCTATTTAAGGCGACTTCACTGTGTGCTTGTACCTGTGCTGGTCCGCTCTACTTGAATGTCTATGTGTGTGTGTGCCATCTGTATCTTAAATTTCATACTTAACTTGCAATTTAGCAATCTTTGAAATAACGTAATCAACCAGGCTTTGCGTTGTGTTTTGACCGACCGTCTGTGTTGCTTTATTTGGTTTCCAAATTCTGCTAAACTCTTGTCTGTTTGGTATGCTTCTCTCTCTGTGTTCCCTATTGTGTCGGTGTTAGTTCCCCCCTACTTGGGTGTCTGTGTATACATTGGGGTTATGTGTTTCCCCTCTCTCTTAAATTTAGCTCTTCTGTACCTGATGATGGCTGCTTGTGTTGCAACCGAAACGTCGTACGCTATTATGTAATTTTATTATTTCTTATTTATACGTGACTTTACCGAAAAAACAAAGATTATTGTTGTTATTATAGTTATTATTATTGTTATTATTATTTTATTCTCATTCTACGCGACTATACCGAAAGAACCAAAGAAGATGAATCCTTGCAGTCACGAAAGCTTTAAATGGAAACAAAAACCGTTTGTTCTTCAATTTCCCCAAGTCACGAATTCCCTCCGAATGAAAGTGCCGCTGCTGCTTTTGTTGTGCCGTCTGACAAAAGCGGCACACGTTCAACTGTGATTAGTAACCGTGTTAAAAATTAATATCTCGTATTGAAATGGTGCACACACGTACCTTGTTTATGTACGTTTGAAGAGGCTTCGTTTGTCAGGTGATACATCGACAGAAGAAGACTACATTACCCTCAAGATGTATTTTAAATATAATTATATTCTTACAGTACATTCAATTCCAACGTACTACACTGCCAAACTGAAATGGGACGTGGCATCTAACCTGCATCCAACCAGTCTCCACTCCGTTGCATGCATTGAAACATTTCTTGAGATCAAATGAGGTGACTTGGAGCAGACCAACCTCGTGATTAAAATTAACAACAGGCACGCGTTTTAAAGTCGGCCACATCTTTGAATAACGGCACTCGTTTGAATCGTTCCCTCCGTGCAGCTACGTGGTGATGATACCCAAGATGCGGCAGGCGCTGGTGGAGTTTGAAGACCCGGAGAGCTCCCGCAGCTGCGTCGACTACTCGTCCAAGGGCTCCGTCTACGTGTGCGGGCAGCCGGCCTACTTTAACTTCTCTACCAGCCAGAAGCTTTGGCGCCCTGGCGTCCCGGGGGACAACGGCAACAGCAACCACATCCTGCTCTTCACCATTCTCAACCCCATTTACCCCATCACCACGGTGGGCATTGTTACACTTACAGCAGCTGGACATTAATGTGTGAATAGTTTGTCGGGTGTGCCATGCACACACGCGCGTGTTTCATTTATACGAGTGAAATTATGTCCGTTTTGGATTACAGTGAATGGCTTTGCTAAGGAAATTACATTGATCCTTTGGTTCATTTGAGGCAATTGAAGTCGTGTTTTTTGTTTGTGCTTTGAAGTCTACCAATGGCATTGAATAAAAAACAATATATAGACCTAATGTTGATTTTGGAAAGCGTTGATGTCCTGTATGGCTCGATCTTAAAAATTCACTGGAAAAAAAGCTTTTCAAATTTACTTGGTAATGCGTGCAAAATCACCTCGCTGCGTTTGTGTGCTCCATGTGGTCCTGCAGGATGTGCTTTACAACATTTGCAAACCATTTGGGCCTCTGCAACGCATTGTTATCTTCAGGAAGAATGGCCTGCAGGCCTTTGTGGAATATCCTTTCAACGAAATGCATAACCGTAACGATATGTCCGCCATTCACGTAATTTTACGTGTTATTTTGGAGATGCTGAATGTATTGTTTTTAAAATGAAATGGTCGTGTTTTCCTTAATTTTTGGCCATGTTTGTTTCGGTTGAGAGCGCCGAGAGAGCGAACTCATCTCTGAATGGAGCGGACATCTATTCGGGCTGCTGTACTCTTATAGTGGACTATGCGAGGGCAAGTACAACCGATACTTTGTACATTCACAAGTGTGTGCACCACAACCTGGGTTTTTTCACCCGCAGACCAAAGATTTCATTTAATATTCTGAATTGACCACTTTGGTGAGCAAATAATGCTGAATACACACGGCAATTCATTGCTAGATGAGGGCTTCCGCACTCGATGCCTGTTGTGGGGGTTATTTGACTTGTGTGCGGGGTAAAGGAGTGTAGCATATATTGTGGCAGCATAGAAATACAATGCACCCAATGGATTTTACAGCTGCCCACCACACAGCCCCACAACCTACAACAACCCATTGTGCATGACGGGCATCCTTGCCGTTGTCTAAAGTCAAACTTTTCCCAATTGATATTACCGTGTGAGGGTGGTTCTCATCTGAGCCAGTTCCCTGAGCCAGTTAGTGGAAAATTCGCATCCAGTGGGAAGGGTAGAGTTGGTTTTTAATTCAATTTTATTTGGTGATGGGTGATTAACATTCAGCCATAGGCTGCTTTGCGAGACCTGCAGAGTACCTGAGGGGAGATGTTACATTGTTAGCAGGAAATAAAATTACAGAACAGTAATAACGAATGCATCATTTTCATAACGGGGTTATGGCACTTCGACATTTTTGAGGTATACGATCAAGGCTAACGCTTTACAGTACACGAGGAACACCGCGAATAAATAATACCGAGTTAGGCAGAGCATGCCAAACTTGTGCAATTAAACAAGTTTGGAATTTAAATAGGCCACCGAGGGATAGCGATTTTTATCTGCAAACACGAAGGGGAGCTTGTTCCAACGAAGAGGGATAATCAACACTTGATCTTAAACAAAAAACCGGTGGCAGAAGGCCACTGTTTTCCCACAACTCCGATAAGCACGCTTTTGCTACATACGGCGCGAAAGTTTAGCTTACCGTTGATTTCCTACGTGTGGCAGCTCTTATTCATTCATCTCCCAGGAGGTTAAGGGTTGCGTTAAGTACCTCGGTTTCACCGCAAGTTGCATGCCGTAATTATCTCGGGGGTAAAGACTTGCTTAATAATTATTATGCTTGTAAATTTTAAATGGTTCTAAAGTTTCCATTTAAAGCTTTCGTGACTGCAAGGATTCATCTTCTTTGGTTCTTTCAGGTAAAGTCACCACCACGTAGAACGAGAATAAAATAATAAAATAACACAATAAAATTCTCACGACGTTTCGGCCACAACACAAGGTCGGGACGACAGGTTTCTTCCTTTCACCTGAAGAAGGCCACTTGTGTTGCGGCCGAAACGTCGTGAGACTTTTATTGTTTTAGTTTATTATTTTATCCTCATTCTACGTGATGACTTTACCGAAAGAACCAAAGAAGGTTCTAAAGTTATATAATTTTTTACGAGCATCTATGCCCTATATGCTGGCCACGAATAATGTTTATCTTTTCCCCCTGCTGTGTCCTCTTTACAGGCGACGCATCTGAATGTGTTTAAAAATGACTCTGAGACCTGGGACTTCACCAACCCTGGCCTCAAGCAAGGTAAGACCAATATTGAGCATATCAGAGCCGCGCTCTCTCGACAGCTGGTGGTGGTGAGCCCTCGGTGTGTGGGGGGGGGGGTGACGTTTTTAACGCAAGGGGTGGGGGGTGTGCACGGCGTGATGAAACAAGCATTGACTATTTCTGTACGCAGCCGGCTTTGCCGTGTTATACTTGAAGATCCGTGGCCAAGTAGAGGGGGAAGTTTGGAGCGTTCTCAAGAGGATAATGCAGCTTCTGCACTTGAGATTTTGGTTGCAGAAAAATGTCACACCTGCAGACACTTGGTTGTCTTGAAGCACATTGGTGTACTGTTTACAATCTACAGAACTTGGTCGATGTCACAGGAAGTTATTTGAAACGCCACTCCCCTCTTCTGTATCAAACATGCAATCACTGCAATTGTGTAGAGCTGGTCAAGGTTATTTTCGTTTATACCTATCTTCTCCATATATATAAAAGGCAAAGTTGTGATTGTGTGTGTCTGTTCAAAATGTTTAGCGTACTTCCCGACATGCAACAAACTGGAAATTTGCCATGTGGGTACTTTCCAGACTGTACACCGTGCAAACATTATAAAAATACACTTTTTTTCTGGGGGGTGGGGGGGAGCTCAATAATGCACTTATTTTTTGTACGGCAAGTGAGCTGTGACGTCAAATCTGTCACGTGACCCGTAGTGTAGCGGTTAGCGCTTCGCTGCGCTATGAACCCGGCGACCCAAGTTCGATTCCTGCTCACCGCCACCGCCGGTGACGATTATTTTAACCGGTCCTGGGCCTCCCCTAGGTCGACTCAGCCTCAAACGACTAACTGCTGTGGTGTGTGAACATCGCTACTGGGGAGACAAAGACGGCCGGGCGTGGTGGATCCAAGTCCCGGGCGAAGCCGGGTAGTAACAGCTAGCGCAACATATAACTAGCCCATGCTAAGCTTGCGTAGTTTACTCTGGGCAGATTGGTTTTAAACTCGTGCCCGTGTACTTTGTTTTTTCTAGTTTACCCTTCAGAACAATTTGGCAGTATAAGTGAATGTTGTGAAGAACAGGATTCACAAGGAGGCATGTGGCTGCTGGAGTGTTCAATAATCCATTGGATTATTTTTTTTGTTACCATTAAAGCTGTTGCCCTGGTACTGGACATGCGATAGACATTGCCATTAAGTTGGTGGCGTTTTAGATTTTGATCAGCTTTGAAGATTTTCCCAACGTCAAGTGCATGTGGCCCATAGGCGGGTACTCGGTTGTTCGGGGTGTATCAAGGCTGGGCATTTTTACACTACAGTGTAAAACCTTGCATTGCGAGCATAATTCGTTCCGGGAATGTGTTTGTAATCCAAAGCGCTCGTACATCAAAGCACTCGTCTATCAGTTGTGTGATCACGTGACTCACGGCAGTACAAAGTGTGTCTACACGTACACTGCTCGTATTGCAAGACCTCGCTCGTTTATCAAGTTAATATTTATTTACAATTTTAGCTCGTCTTGCAAAACACTTGCAGACCAAGTTACTCGCAATCCAAGGTTTTACTTTTATATTTAGATTTACCAGGGTGTGTGTCTGTTGGATCAGAAGTAGGTGCCAACTTTCACTGGCATATTTGAGGTGGACATTGCACGTTGCGTTTTTATATTTTGTAGGGTTGAGAAACCTTGACTGCATTGTGGTGTCTGGATACTAAGCGGAGAAGCTTAGAGGATGTCAGAAAAGCCGATATTTACGATTGAAAATATCACTTATTATAAAGTCACCCTTTTAATTTTGTACGATTGAGCCTGAACAGGAAAATGGTATCTTTGTCCCGAGTACATCGTGCGTACGCACAGATATTAGTTTCCGAAGAGGTAAGTCTCGCCACTTTATCAAGGGAGCTTCAGGGACACGGTGCGGTTTGATTTTATCGCCAAATTTCCGTAAACGCTTCGAAGAGTATTTTCCTCACTCCAAACATCAACGCTACAAGGAGCATCTGCGAGCATTGCCGCACACAGAAGCACACGGAGGCAATTTGCAAGCAACACACGAGCAATCAAGCGCCCGGCAGCCAACAGCCACCGACGTGAACGGCGACGACACGAACGGCGACATTGGCGACATCCTCGTCGGCACTTGGGAGGCACCGGGGACCAAGCAACCAACACGCCGCCGCCGCTGTGACACGCACGGCCGACCCGCGCCCCCCCCACGCCTGCAGCGCCACGTCACGGAACACTCGGCGCAGCACGCCGCGTCCGCTGCACCGCAACCGCCACGTGCCGCTTGGCAGAGGCCATCGGATAACCCGCGTCCAGCCGCAGGCACCGGGGGACACGGCGCTGACAGACCGGCAAAGCACCGGCACTGCCGCGAAGAAGCCGGGAGCGACGAAAGCCCGCATTCACCGCGAACGGGACTTGGAAATAAGCCGAATGGATGTGTGCCGATGCGTTTGGGGCTTAAAATCGCTCCGTTGGTGAGAATTTACCTCGACGCTCGTACGTTTAGACTGCCTTGCTAAAGTTTTGTTTGCAAACGAGGCTTTTGACATTGCAGATGCCAGACACAACGCATTTCGCATCGGTTTATAAGCGGCGATCTTTTTCATTTTAAAGGTTTGTAAGGCCCCGTCGCCCACTTTAAGCGTCCCAATTTTAAGCCCCAAACCAAAAAGGGTCGCTGGAGAGCGAGAGGTGCGGTGGCACGGACAACGCGGGGGGGTCCGTTTGTGCCGAGCATGACTGCTGTTGGCGCAGGAAAGAAGGCGCCGGCCTTTCTGTTGCATCCTCCTCGCGATGGGTCGTCAGCCGCCGCCCGACTCTGGGCAACTTTGTGTTCCCGTCGAAGCGTAGACTGGGTAAGAAACGAGCGGGCATCGCAGGCGGCAACCACGGACACTCGCTGACGCCGCACCTCGGAACAATTTGTCGCGTGCATCTGTACACCTCCAATAAATTTTGTTTTTTCTTCTTCTTGCGATGAGCATTTCTTTACGCGCTGTATTTTGTATGGCACTCGTTATTTATGTTGTGCCGTGTGAAATCTGCATTTTTAAAATACCGCCGATTGTTTTATGGGCAGACGCAGCGTGCCCCCTTGTGGAGTGTGCCCGATATTTCTTAATGTGTTGGTAGTGTGAATGTTCTGGGTGCAGAATGCATTTTTTGGATTGTCAATTTTGTGCAGCAGTGAGCGCTTATGTTTCCCGTGGGTGAATTTGGTGATCGTTTTTTTGTTGTTTTCAGAGGACAATGCAATGATGCCAGCGAAGCAAACGTCTCTCCTTGGCGACCATCCCAAAGCACACGCTTGCGGTGGTGGCGACTGTGGAGGTAATCCCCTTGTTGCGAATGCTATAATTTCGGTTTCCTTCAGCTTGCTGTCAGATTGAAAGAACCTGCTGCCTGTTGAGAACATTTATTATTTGGAATTAGTGTTAAGGTGCATCCTAAAAACCTTTTTTTGCGATTAACAATTGCAACGTATGAGTTGCTTTGTGTTTTAAGAGACGATATTTCCAATAGCTATCAGATGTATTGGGTATTTAAAACAAGCTATGCTGAATAAGAGCTCTAGCTTGGTGGCCCTCAACCTAAAATAAAAACTAGTTTAGTCTATTCCCTAGGCAACTGAGTCTTCTGGACCAATGTTTTCCAGTGTCTCCAAGGAGTAGAGTGGTGATTCCTGGGTTACCTGACCTTATAGGAAAGGGCACACGTGTGTAAGATGATGGTTGTCATAAATCTGTTTTTCAGAGAAGTTTAGAGAGTTTCAGCTAGTTCACGATGCGTTTCCCCCTCTTGTGTGTTTGCGTCACAGGCCACCAGCAGCCACCACCACCGGGCGTCGACTACGGATCTGGCGGCGACGGCATGGGCGGTGGGGGAGGAATGGGCATGGGAGTAGGCATGGGCAACCAGGTTGGGCCCCAGGGTGGTACCCAGGGCCAGCACGTGCAGGCCATGATGAACCAGCAGGCCGACAACAAGGTCCTCATTGTGTACGACTTGGACGCCGAACGCTTCAACTGCGACCGCGTGTTTAACATCCTCTGCCTCTTCGGCGACGTGGAGAAGGTGCCTTCGCTGGGTGTTGTGCGCACCTGTTTTGAAATGAGTCCCCGTTTTTTTTCTTCCAAAGGTTCAACCGCGGTGCAATGCGTATGCACGCGTGTGGTGCACGTCGTGCGCTGATCGTGTTATATAAAGTGGGAGATTCACACGACCAAATTTGTTCACCGATTGACAACATACACATTTGGTCATTTTCTTTACAAAAATGTACCCAATGCGAAGTGTTCTTTGTGCATGTTTTCTAATGGCCCCTCGGCCAACACTTCACATTTCAACAATGCGTTACAACGAAACTTGTAGATATTTTCGTGCAAGATTGCGCGATGCTGAACCGTCTTACGGGTTGTTATTTTTGTAGGTTAAGTTCCTGAAGAGCAAGCCGGGAGCCGCCATGGTCGAGATGGGAGATCAGTACGCCGTGCACAGGGCGGTTTTTCACCTCAATATGTCTCAGATCTTTGGAAATAAAATCAACCTCTGGTGAGCCTTTTTGTTCCCGTGTTAAATTGGTAAATGTAACTCGTCATATCCTGTTAATGTAATTGGATACTGCTTTCCATTTAGAGAAGACAACTTTAGTAAATATTTAGTGCAAGTGACTAAATTTTAGGACGGTGAAAAAGAGAGCTGATGAATACCGTGAACGAAACACTTGTCACACAGCTCACGAGGACCCCGGTGACTTGCTGTCCAGAGCCTTTATTGAAGTGGCGAACATGAAATTTGGATTCTAGATTTGAAGCTTTACGGGGAGGGCCCTTATTGAAATAGCGAACGTGAAATTTGGATTCTAGATTTGAAGCTCTACGGGGAGGGCTTTCACCTATCTGTTAGAGCTTTCAACAGACAACGGGACAAGAAGTCAAAGCTCATCGAGACGCTGACCTTCCTCAAAAGATGCCGCGACAACAAGCTTAAAGGACGCGACCTGGGCTTGCTGTCTTCACTCCAACGCTGTCCTCTGGACAGTCCGGTCCCTTCACCTGATGAAGGCCACTTGTGTTGTGGCCGAAACGTCGTGATTTTTTGTTATTTTATTTTTTACCCACGTGACTTTACCGAATCGAACCAAAGAGCACGTGAAATTTGGAACGTGATAAAATAAAAACTAAAAACAGTTTCTTCGCGCTATTCCCTCCCTTCCGCCCTCGTCTCGGCAGCGTGTCGAGGCAGCGGTCGATTGTGCCGGGCCAGGCGTTCGAGCTGCCGGACGGCACCGACAGCTACAGGGACTACGCAGGTTCTCACAACCACCGCTACGCCAACAGCGAGAAGGCGGCGAAGAACCGCAACCAGCGTCCCACCGCGGTGCTGCACTTCTTCAACGCGCCCACGGACATCACGGCCGAGATGTTCGCGCAGGTCCGTGCCCCCGCCGCCCCTTCAGCCTGCTGCTAGCAGCGCAGAAGGGGAGCGCGTTCGGTTTTTTAAAAGTTTTCCCAGGTGAAGCTTTTATAAATATTCAAGTCCAAAGTTTGCACGTGAAACAATCGTGGGTTTTTAAGATGAGCCTATTGATGTTGTGGAGTTTGTGGTGGCCAATGACACGTTTCCTGTGACGGGACAAATGTAAAATGGTGTAATGTAGTTTCCTTTCAGCGGTTAAAACATGAGATGTATAAATAATGCAGTCGATGTTCCAAAGGGACTTTTTTGTTACAGACTAGACAACACCTCGCGTTAATTTGTCCTGTTTAATACATTACGATTCATATTCATTCGTATTCGAAAGGTTTACATTTCAGTCTTTGGACATTGTTTCTGCAAATGGTTGCATTCCCCCTGAGTCTATGCTTGGTGTTCACAATAATCTGAGCACTTTGAAAGACTGCTCCAAAGCTGGCGAATGTAAATTTAAAAATGGACAACAGGATTTGTGCCTGCAATTAAAATGACATCTCCCGAATGCTTTACCGGTGCACGTTAACTGTTACCAACTATAACGTGAACGCCGCCCGTTCTGTCCCCGCAGCTGTGTGACGAAATGTCCATTGCGAGGCCCCGCTCTTTCAAAGTGTTTTCTGGAAAAAGTAAGTCCCGCAAAGTATGTTTATTATTTATCTTACGTGTCATGGCACAGAATAAATCGTGTACTGTATTCTCCATGCAATCGTCGCTTGATTTACAGCACGACACCAGATGATCTGCAACGTGTGCTATGAGGCCATGCTCAAGAAACCCTGTGAGAAATTCTCTCCCGAGAGCAGTCCTTGCTATTCACTCGCGCCCAAGCTGACTGAAGCGTGTTAGCGTAGCCAAGGCATCGGACTGAAGCCTTCCTGCTGCAGAAATTCACCGACGACTGACACCAACCTTTAAACACGGCAAAGGGTTTCATATTCTTGGTTCTTTAGGTAAAGTCACGTAGAAGGGAAACAACAAAATAATAAATATATACAAACACAGACAATTTCAACCGAGAAGATGGATTATGGCTTAGCAATCATTGGAAGGATTTGATAAACCATTTCGGGTCTTAATTGTTCACGCTTACGGTGGCTTTCAGACCGCATCCATTATTTTCGTCTCCCCCCTCTTTTCAGAACATAGATGGACTCGTCCATCTGAACAACTGCCAAATCGCTCTCCGTGGTGCTAACGTTAAAAATAACCGCCACTTTTTTAAAATTTTCTTGCTGTGGTTTTCACACCTGATGATGATTGCTTGTGTTGCAGTCGAAACGTCGTGAGAATTGTATTGTTTTATATTTTTATTATTTTATTGTTTCCTTTCTACGTGGTGGTGACTTTACCGAAAGAACCAAGAATATGAATCCCTGCAGTCACGAAAGCTTTAAATCAAAATGGTGAAGGGCGTTGCGTTTTACACGACCCAAATGACTCCATGAGCGACGGTCCGTCCACGTGTCCAGCCGATAGGAGCGTGTCCGGCCTGACGGAGTGGGAGACCAAGAACGATGCCATGGAGGCTCTGGCGTGCATTAACCATCACCCCCTGAAGAACGCAAGTAAGTTGTGGGGTGTTGGCCATTTGTGTTGGTGCGATGACATTGAAGCGGTGCTGCATTATCGGCAAATCTTTGGTCGTACGCTCTGTTGAGCACCTAATGTTCAGATTTGGGGGGGGGGGCGCTTGTTATTACCATAGCACCATCTGTGTACACTGGCTGCCTAGCAGCCTTGGGTGAAATTGCAGGAAGTGAAAGCAGTTGTAGATTGTTGTATTATATATTAACAGGTTGTTATTTATGGGCGATTTGGATTTCGTTGTTGTTTGCATGTACAGAATGGGATTGTAAGTTGACATATCCAACCACTTTCACTTATCACAACTCAACGTTATCTTAGCTCCCTGAACGAGTTTGTTGACATCGACAAAGACCCTCCTAAGAATCGCTTCATTGTTTTAAGTTTTTGTGTGCTCCAGTGAAGACGTCATGTGGCTCCCCTGTTTTTATTTTCTCAGATGTTCCATACCTCTACACCCTCAAACTGTGCTTCTCCACTGCCCAGCCTTCATAGAAGATAACTCAACATGTTTCATGCCGTATTGAACGTCGGTGTCAACATCATTGTCACTTTGTGTACTATTTGTGAATGCCCCATCACTCTTGTTGAAAGTTAACCGTGGGTATAGGTCGAAAGTGCAATTGACGCGTTTACATTTTAGTTGTCATTTTTTGGAGGATTAATTTAGATTTCTATATTGACTGCACCGAAAGATTTTAAAGGTCGCAGTGGAAATGAAGAATGTTGAAATTAAAATAATTATGATTAGTCTCCTTAACCTGCCGAGTTTGTCTGCCGTGTGCATTGCTATTTTGTCCATGAGCCCCAAACCAGATTTCACTTGGCAGTCCTCGGGTGCCGTAACTTTAGCGGCTCCAATTAATTTACAATTTGGGGGGGTTCTCAACTTGCTCATAGCCAAAGTTTTTGCTCCCACCACGAGTGATGCTCCTTTCTTGCTGTAGCCCATGGCACTAATATTGCCCATTTAATTTCATAACGGAGAGCTCTGAAATAAATGCCAAAGAGACCCTTTTGGGGGGGGGCTGGTAAAAATATACCCCGACTCATTGAAAATCCCATTGAAAAACATGGCTTGCCATTCTGTACAGTGCGTGTATTTAGCAGGTTAATACGCTTGCAAATATAAACCCCAAGAGAAAATAGAACAGTGTTTGAAAATAAAAGTATGGAGAGATGCATGTTTGACATCGAACTGGAATCGATTGAACATGAGCGTGGAGACATGAAGGAAGTTGGGCATAGGGTAGGTGAGTGACTGAGTGTGTGGGTGGCTAGGTGAGTGACTGAGTGTGTGGGTGGCTAGGTGAGTGACTGAGTGAATGAGTGACTGAATGTGTGGGTGGCTAGGTGAGTGACTGCATGAATGAGTGACTGTGTGGGTGGCTAGGTGAGTGACTGTGGGTGGCTAGGTGAGTGACTGAATGAGTGACTAAGTGTCTCTGTGGGTGGCTAAGTGAGTGAATGAGTGAGTGTGTGGGTGGCTAGATGAGTGACTGAGTGTTGGTGGCTAGGTGAGTGACTGTGTGGGTGGCTAGATGAGTCACTGAGTGAATGAGTGACTGTCTGTGGGTGGCTAGGTGAGTGACTGAGTGAATGAGTGTGTGGGTGGCTAAGTGAGTGACTGAGTGAATGAGTGACTGAGTGTGTGGGTGGCTAGGTGAGTGTGTTAATGAGTGTGTGTGGGTGGCTAGGTGAGTGAGTGAATGAGTGACTGAGTGTGTGGGTGGCTAGGTGAGTGAGTGACTGAGTGTGTGGGTGGCTAGGTGAGTGAGTGACTGAGTGTGTGGGTGGCTAGGTGAGTGAATGAGTGACTGTGTGGGTGGCTAGGTGAGTGAGTGACTGTGTGGGTGGCTAGGTGAGTGAGTGACAGTGTCTGTGTGGGTGGGTAGGTGAGTGACTGTGTGTCTGTGGGTGGCTAGGTGAGTGAGTGTGTGGGTGGCTAGGTGAGTGCGTGAATGAGTGACTGTGTGTGTGTGTGCGGCTAGGTGAGTGAATGACTGAGTGTGTGGGTGGCTAGGTGAGTGACTGTGTGGGTAGCTAGGTGAGTGAGTGACTGAGTGTGTGGGTGGCTAGGTGAGTGACTGTGTGTCTGTGTGGGTGGCTTATCAGGGACGGGTCCCGTGTGGCCAGTGGTCGAGACCTGTACCTTGGCTGGGTCAGGTCAGACTAGCCTCCCCTAGGACCCCCTTAGCCGGAGGACCCCGAGACCCTAGCCCAGGAATAGGGCGAGTTAGACCGAAGCCGTACCTCCTCAGCTAGCAGCGGGTGAAGGGGCCGTTACCCCTTCAAGTAGAAGGCTGTATTGTATTGTGTTAAGCACCTTTGTAATAAATAAGCATTGCCTCTACCGATTCGTCTCTACGCTGTCTTAAAGAACCCACTACACATGTACAGGAATAACTCTTACGTCTTTAACCATTGAACTTGTTTTAAATACATATAAAAACTCTAAACATTTATCATGTGCACAGTATCGTAATTAAGGCGGGTACTGATACCCCAATAAAGTGCTCATATTTGGTCAGAGGAAAACCAATGCTCATTCGGTAATGCATCTCCATTGGAAGCATGTTATGATGACCTCCTACAGCGCTGTTTCACGAAGTGTTCCGTTTATCAAGAACGCATCCTGGCTGCCATAAGAGGCACGCATAAAACTGAAGGCCGCCTGGGATCAAACTTACAAAATAAGCGGATGAGAGCAGGTTGGTGCGCTTTCGGAAAATGTAACTTGATAATGAAACGCAAGACCCAATCTAGATGTGACTCACTTGCAGCACTCCACTGCCCCTACTCCACACCCTCCACTCTCTCCTCCCTGGCTCCTGAACCCCTCTCTTACCTACATAGCCTCTTGTCACAGCAGCCCTTTTGCCCACTTCAGCAATTGTTTTCTTGCTGTGGTTGTCCCACCTGACGGCGGACGCTTGTTGCGTTGCGCCCGAAACGTCGCGGATTTAATTTATTTTATACCTACCACGTGACTTTACCTAAAGAACCAAAGAGCGAGGCCCAATGTTTAGAGCGTTAAAGGGTATGTAAAGCAAGGCCAAAGGCACGTAGAGGCACAACCATAAGATAACATAACACATTCTCCTGCGGAGGGAGGGAGCTGGTTGTAGGAACGTTGGGCTGCTCAGTCAATGGCCAGGGTCAACAATGGCGGCACCACCACGTGGTGCATTCAGCACAATACGCCCGACTGTGAGGGCGGGCGCAAGCCGGCGTGAGTAGGTGAAACGTTGAGTTTTATAAGGGCACCACGGGGTGACCAGCCCCTCCCCACCCAGCCCCACCCCTCCCCACTCAGCCCCTCCCCACCCACCCTCCTCACCCTCCCTCCCCACCCTCCCCTCCCCACCCAGCCACACCCACCCCACCCAGCCCCTCCCCACCCAGCCCCTCCTCACCCTCCCCACCCAGCCCCTCCCCACCTTCCCCTCTCCACCCAGCCCCACCCCTCCCATTTTTGGATGTCACGACGGACGGACACAACAATAATCCCCTGTGGGCTGGTGGTGTAATAACCAGGAGGTTCCTACCAGTATTAACTTTATAACCAAGTGTAAGCCCAGAGTCTCGATGTATTTTATTTCAGTGAGCCCTGGGTCAACACTCATGAAACATCACGAAAGCACAGCAAGTACAAAGCAATTTTAAAAGCAGTTGCAGTAACAGCTAAGAATATATTAGAATACATTTCACAACATTCTACAATTAACATTGCCGAAAAGGTCTAACTAAAATCTGAAAACTCATACTATCTATGCAACAAATCTGAAAAGCGCTCAAATTTATAACATCCAATTTTGGAATTAATAGCTTATTAAAAACCAATAAAATCCTAAGGTTGGGGGTTGACTCAGCCTATGAGCCCTCAAGGGCCAATACAATTAGTACTACTAAGTAGGGAAGTAAACAGTGGTTGTCCTATGGGTCGACTCACACCCATCATTGAAATGTGACATTTCTAACACTGGCTAAGGGCTGTAAACACAACACCATTGCACATTTAAGCAGGACATCAACTTTAACTTGACAATTATAAAAACTGAGTGGGCCAGGATCATGTTTAGATGTTGTGCTTGAAGGATTAGCCAACAATTTGTATTTAAGTTTTGGAACCTGGCATATGAATGTTTCAAGTGCTGGTCTCGTGTAATCCCCCCTGCCAAACACGCACATCTGCACCTCCACAGATGGTGGAGTCCTCCGGCTCGATTCCTCTATAGGGTTTTTTTTCCTCTGCCAGTTTTCTCCCATTACTCTGCACCTCGTTAGGCTCAAGTGAAGCCTCAATCCGGTACGAACTCAGTCAGAACATGGCATGGCCAATATGAACCCTGATGACGACCGCTGCTTGCGCTGCGATTGAAACGTCGTAGGTTTTATTTTTATTCATTTCCTTTTATTATTATTATTTCTATTTTACGTGACTTTACCAACAAATCCGTTGTTAATCCGCCATGGGCGTTGTGAACTTCCTACGTTGCTTTTTCTCTCTGTAAATAAACACCCCAGGGCTCATGTCTGACACGACCATTACTGACGCCCTCTAGGGCCTCTGTTGTAACTGCATGATTGAGTCCAGGGCTTGCCACGAGGTGGCGAGGGCTACCTCTTGTTGTCGAGCTTGTTGCAGCACCGTCGCCATTTCCCCAAACTGCATGGTCAAGCGGATATTGTAGCCTTCGTGACGTGACATGACGGAGGAGCGGATAGCATCGCACACCTGAGACACCTACAGTGGGGGGAGGGGGGGGGGCGAAAGGGCAATTTTACAAGCAATAATGGAGGGAAATGTTTTCAATTCCTCATATGATCGTGTTTTGTTTTCGTGGAACTGAACACATTTAAAGGAACATTTTGCATCGGTTTGAAACATTCAGGCTGGCCTTCCTCCAATCCACCCTGCGTTTAACCAGGCTGTGTTGTGAGGAACTCACATGTTCTTGAAAGATCTGGACAAAGTCACGCCAGTGACTTCCTCAATGAGGCTAGACTGTGTGTTAGCTGGGACACATAGCCCACATGCCCAGCCACCGCATGCCCAATCAGTTTCTGTCTAGCCAGAAAGAAGGGACTTGAATGGTCATGGTACAAGCTACAGAACACAGGGGCTGCTGTGGTACAGGAGAATATAAAGCTGATTGGACTTGCCAAGGATTGGTACCAGTGTTGTCAAAATCGGCCTCTGTGGAGGAGGCTCATGAAGGATGCTACTGGGCAGTTGGAGGCAGTCGCTCTGCAAGCATCAATGTAGGGTGGAGGAGCGACGCTCGAGAGTGGAGCAGTGGGCGGCTAAAGCACACAAGTTGGCACAGTGGGGATCACAGGCATATTTAACAATGACATATTTAACAACAATGACATATTTAACGACACTGACATATTTAACAACACTGACATATTTAACGACAATGACATATTTAACAACAATGACATATTTAACGACAATGACATATTTAACGACAATGACATATTTAACAACACTGACATATTTAACGACAATGACATATTTAACAACACTGACATATTTAACGACACTGATATATTTAACAACAATGACATATTTAACAACAATGACATATTTAACAACAATGACATATTTAACGACACTGACATATTTAACGACACTGACATATTTAACGACAATGACATATTTAACGACACTGACATATTTAACAACACTGACATATTTAACAACAATGATATATTTAACGACAATGACATATTTAACAACAATGACATATTTAACAACAATGACATATTTAACAACACTGACATATTTAACGACACTGACATATTTAACGACAATGACATATTTAACAACAATGACATATTTAACGACAATGACATATTTAACAACAATGATATATTTAACGACACTGACATATTTAACGACACTGACATATTTAACAACAATGACATATTTAACAACACTGACATATTTAACAACAATGACATATTTAACGACAATGACATATTTAACGACACTGACATATTTAACGACAATGACATATTTAACGACACTGACATATTTAACAACACTGACATATTTAACAACACTAACATATTTAACGACAATGACATATTTAACGACAATGACATATTTAACAACACTGACATATTTAACAACAATGACATATTTAACGACAATGACATATTTAACAACAATGACATTTAACGACAATGACATATTTAACAATGACATATTTAACAACAATGACATATTTAACGACACTGACATATTTAACGACACTGACATATTTAACGACAATGACATATTTAACGACACTGACATATTTAACAACACTGACATATTTAACGACAATGACATATTTAACAACAATGACATATTTAACGACAATGACATATTTAACGACAATGACATATTTAACAACACTGACATATTTAACGACAATGACATATTTAACAACAATGACATATTTAACAACAATGACATATTTAACGACAATGACATATTTAACAACACTGATATATTTAACGACAATGACATATTTAACAACACTGACATATTTAACAACAATGATATATTTAACGACACTGACATATTTAACAACAATGACATATTTAACAACACTGACATATTTAACAACAATGACATATTTAACGACACTGACATATTTAACGACACTGACATATTTAACAACAATGACATATTTAACAACAATGACATATTTAACGACACTGACATATTTAACGACAATGACATATTTAACAACAATGACATATTTAACGACAATGACATATTTAACAACAATTATATATTTAACGACAATGACATATTTAACGACAATGACATATTTAACAACACTGACATATTTAACAACAATGACATATTTAACGACAATGACATATTTAACAACAATGACATATTTAACGACAATGACATATTTAACAATGACATATTTAACAACAATGACATATTTAACGACACTGACATATTTAACGACACTGACATATTTAACGACAATGACATATTTAACGACACTGACATATTTAACAACACTGACATATTTAACGACAATGACATATTTAACAACAATGACATATTTAACGACAATGACATATTTAACGACAATGACATATTTAACAACACTGACATATTTAACGACAATGACATATTTAACAACAATGACATATTTAACAACAATGACATATTTAACGACAATGACATATTTAACAACACTGATATATTTAACGACAATGACATATTTAACAACACTGACATATTTAACAACAATGATATATTTAACGACACTGACATATTTAACAACAATGACATATTTAACAACACTGACATATTTAACAACAATGACATATTTAACGACACTGACATATTTAACGACACTGACATATTTAACAACAATGACATATTTAACAACAATGACATATTTAACGACAATGACATATTTAACAACACTGACATATTTAACGACAATGACATATTTAACGACACTGACATATTTAACGACAATGACATATTTAACAACAATGACATATTTAACGACACTGACATATTTAACAACAATGACATATTTAACAACAATAACATATTTAACGACACTGACATATTTAACGACAATGACATATTTAACAACAATGACATATTTAACAACAATGACATATTTAACGACACTGACATATTTAACAACAATGACATATTTAACAACACTGACATATTTAACGACAATGACATATTTAACGACACTGACATATTTAACAACACTGACATATTTAACGACAATGACATATTTAACAACAATGACATATTTAACAACAAAGACATATTTAACGACAATGACATATTTAACAACAATGATATATTTAACGACACTGACATATTTAACAACAAAGACATATTTAACGAGAATGACATATTTAACAACACTGACATATTTAACAACAATGACATATTTAACAACACTGACATATTTAACAACAATGACATATTTAACGACACTGACATATTTAACAACACTGACATATTTAACAACAATGACATATTTAACAACACTGACATATTTAACGACACTGATATATTTAACAACAATGACATATTTAACGACAATGACATATTTAACGACACTGACATATTTAACGACAATGACATATTTAACAACACTGACATATTTAACGACACTGACATATTTAACAACAATGACATATTTAACAACAATGACATATTTAACAACACTGACATATTTAACGACACTGATATATTTAACGACACTGACATATTTAACAATGACATATTTAACAACAATGACATATTTAACGACAATGACATATTTAACAACACTGATATATTTAACGACAATGACATATTTAACAACACTGACATATTTAACAACAATGATATATTTAACGACACTGACATATTTAACAACAATGACATATTTAACAACACTGACATATTTAACAACAATGACATATTTAACGACAGACATATTTAACGACACTGACATATTTAACAACAATGACATATTTAACGACACTGACATATTTAACAACAATGACATATTTAACAACACTGACATATTTAACAACAATGACATATTTAACGACACTGACATATTTAACAACAATGACATATTTAACAACACTGACATATTTAACAACAATGACATATTTAACGACACTGACATATTTAACAACAATGACATATTTAACGACACTGACATATTTAACAACAATGACATATTTAACGACACTGACATATTTAACGACACTGACATATTTAACGACAATGACATATTTAACAACAATGACATATTTAACGACACTGACATATTTAACGACACTGACATATTTAACAACAATGACATATTTAACGACACTGACATATTTAACGACACTGACATATTTAACAACAATGACATATTTAACGACACTGACATATTTAACAACACTGACATATTTAACAACACTGACATATTTAACAACAATGACATATTTAACAACAATGATATATTTAACAACAATGACATATTTAACAACACTGACATATTTAACAACAATGACATATTTAACAACACTGATATATTTAACAACAATGACATATTTAACAACAATTATATATTTAACAACAATGACATATTTAACAACAATGATATATTTAACAACAATGACATATTTAACAACAATGATAGATTTAACAACAATGACATATTTAACAACACTGACATATTTAACAACAATGACATATTTAACGACACTGACATATTTAACAACAATGACATATTTAACGACACTGACATATTTAACAACAATGACATATTTAACGACACTGACATATTTAACAACACTGACATATTTAACAACAATGACATATTTAACGACACTGACATATTTAACGACACTGATATATTTAACGACAATGACATATTTAACAACAATGACATATTTAACAACAATGACATATTTAACGACACTGACATATTTAACGACACTGACATATTTAACGACAATGACATATTTAACGACACTGACATATTTAACGACACTGACATATTTAACAATGACATATTTAACAACAATGACATATTTAACGACAATGACATATTTAACAACACTGATATATTTAACGACAATGACATATTTAACAACACTGACATATTTAACGACACTGACATATTTAACAACAATGACATATTTAACAACAATGACATATTTAACAACACTGACATATTTAACGACACTGACATATTTAACGACACTGACATATTTAACAATGACATATTTAACAACAATGACATATTTAACGACAATGACATATTTAACAACACTGATATATTTAACGACAATGACATATTTAACAACACTGACATATTTAACGACACTGACATATTTAACAACAATGACATATTTAACAACAATGACATATTTAACAACAATGACATATTTAACAACAATGACATATTTAACGACACTGACATATTTAACAACAATGACATATTTAACAACACTGACATATTTAACGACAATGACATGTTTAACGACACTGACATATTTAACAACAATGACATATTTAACAACACTGACATATTTAACGACAATGACATATTTAACGACACTGACATATTTAACAACAATGACATATTTAACAACACTGACATATTTAACGACAATGACATATTTAACAACAATGACATATTTAACAACAATGACATATTTAACGACAATGACATATTTAACAACAATGATATATTTAACGACACTGATATATTCAACGACACTGACATATTTAACAACAATGACATATTTAACGACACTGACATATTTAACAACACTGACATATTTAACAACAATGACATATTTAACAACAATGACATATTTAATAACAATGACATATTTAACAACAATGACATATTTAACGACAATGACATATTTAACAACAATGACATATTTAACGACAATGACATATTTAACAACAATGACATATTTAACAACACTGACATATTTAACGACACTGACTTATTTAACAACAATGACATATTTAACAACAATGACATATTTAACAACACTGATATATTTAACAACAATGACATATTTAACAACACTGACATATTTAACGACACTGACAGATTTAACAACACTGACATATTTAACAACACTGACATATTTAACGACACTGACATATTTAACAACAATGACATATTTAACAACACTGACATATTTAACAACAATGACATATTTAACGACACTGACATATTTAACAACAATGACATATTTAACGACACTGACATATTTAACAACACTGACATATTTAACAACAATGACATATTTAACGACACTGACATATTTAACAACACTGACATATTTAACGACACTGACATATTTAACAACAATGACATATTTAACAACACTGACATATTTAACAACAATGACATATTTAACAACAATGACATATTTAACGACACTGACATATTTAACGACACTGACATATTTAACAACAATGACATATTTAACAACACTGACATATTTAACAACAATGATATATTTAACGACAATGACATATTTAACGACACTGATATATTCAACAACAATGACATATTTAACAACAATGACATATTTAACAACACTGATATATTTAACAACAATGACATATTTAACGACAATGACATATTTAACAACAATGACATATTTAACAACAATGACATATTTAACAACACTGACATATTTAACGACACTGACATATTTAACGACACTGACATATTTAACAATGACATATTTAACAACAATGACATATTTAACGACAATGACATATTTAACAACACTGATATATTTAACGACAATGACATATTTAACAACACTGACATATTTAACGACACTGACATATTTAACAACAATGACATATTTAACAACAATGACATATTTAACAACACTGACATATTTAACGACACTGACATATTTAACGACACTGACATATTTAACGACACTGACATATTTAACAATGACATATTTAACAACAATGACATATTTAACGACACTGACATATTTAACAACAATGACATATTTAACGACAATGACATATTTAACAACACTGATATATTTAACGACAATGACATATTTAACAACACTGACATATTTAACGACACTGACATATTTAACAACAATGACATATTTAACGACACTGACATATTTAACAACACTGACATATTTAACGACAATGACATATTTAACGACACTGACATATTTAACAACACTGACATATTTAACGACAATGACATATTTAACAACAATGACATATTTAACAACAATGACATATTTAACGACAATGACATATTTAACAACAATGATATATTTAACGACACTGACATATTTAACGACACTGACATATTTAACAACACTGACATATTTAACGACACTGACATATTTAATAACAATGACATATTTAACAACACTGACATATTTAACGACACTGACTTATTTAACAACAATGACATATTTAACGACACTGACATATTTAACAACACTGACATATTTAACGACACTGACATATTTAACAACAATGACATATTTAACAACACTGACATATTTAACAACAATGACATATTTAACAACACTGACATATTTAACAACACTGATATATTTAACAACAATGACATATTTAACGACAATGACATATTTAACGACAATGACATATTTAACAACACTGACATATTTAACAACACTGATATATTTAACAACAATGACATATTTAACGACAATGACATATTTAACAACAATGATATATTTAACAACAATGACATATTTAACAACAATGACATATTTAACAACAATGACATATTTAACGACAATGACATATTTAACAACAATGATATATTTAACAACAATGATATATTTAACAACAATGATATATTTAACGACAATGACATATTTAACGACACTGATATATTTAACGACACTGACATATTTAACAACAATGACATATTTAACGACACTGACATATTTAACAACAATGACATATTTAACAACAATGACATATTTAACAACACTGACATATTTAACAACAATGACATATTTAACGACACTGACATATTTAACGACACTGACATATTTAACAACAATGACATATTTAACAACAATGACATATTTAACGACACTGACATATTTAACAACAATGATATATTTAACAACAATGACATATTTAACAACAATGACATATTTAACGACAATGACATATTTAACAACACTGACATATTTAACAACAATGACATATTTAACGACAATGACATATTTAACGACACTGATATATTTAACGACACTGACATATTTAACGACACTGACATATTTAACAACAATGACATATTTAACAACAATGACATATTTAACGACAATGACATATTTAACAACACTGACATATTTAACAACAATGACATATTTAACGACAATGACATATTTAACAACAATGATATATTTAACGACACTGACATATTTAACGACACTGACATATTTAACAACAATGACATATTTAACGACACTGACATATTTAACAACACTGACATATTTAACGACAATGACATATTTAACGACAATGACATATTTAACGACACTGACATATTTAACGACACTGACATATTTAACAACACTGACATGTTTAACAACAATGACATATTCTTAGTTTTTTCGGTAAAGTCACGTTGAAGAGAAACAACAGAATAACAAAATATATATAAAACAATAAAAAATTCTCACGACGTTTCGACCATAACTCAAACGGTCATCATCAACGTGACTTTACCGAAAAAACTAAGAATATGAATTACTGCAGTCACGAAAGCTTTAAATCAAAACAATGACATATTTAACAACAATGATATATTTAACGACAATGACATATTTAACGACACTGCCATATTTAACAACAATGACATATTTAACGACACTGATATATTTAACAACAATGACATATTTAACGACAATGAAATATTTAACAACAATGATATATTTAACGACACTGACATATTTAACGACACTGACATATTTAACAACAATGACATATTTAACGACACTGACATATTTAACAACAATGACATATTTAAAGACACTGACATATTTAACAACAATGACATATTTAACAACAATGACATATTTAACAACAATGAGATATTTAACGACACTGACATATTTAACAACAATGACATATTTAACAACACTGACATATTTAACAACACTGACATATTTAACAACACTGACATATTTAACAACACTGACATATTTAACGACAATGACATATTTAACAACAATGACATATTTAACAACCCTGATATATTTAACGACAATGACATATTTAACAACACTGACATATTTAACGACAATGACATATTTAACAACAATGACATATTTAACAACAATGACATTCAACAACACTGACATATTTAACGACAATGACATATTTAACGACACTGACATATTTAACAACACTGACATATTTAACAACACTGATATATTTAACAACAATGACATATTTAACGACAATGACATATTTAACGACACTGACATATTTAACAACACTGACATATTTAACAACACTGACATATTTAACGACAATGACATATTTAACAACAATGATATATTTAACAACAATGACATATTTAACAACACTGACATATTTAACAACAATGACATATTTAACGACACTGACATATTTAACAACAATGACATATTTAACGACACTGACATATTTAACAACACTGACATATTTAACGACAATAACATATTTAACAACAATGACATATTTAACAACAATGACATATTTAAGGACAATGACATATTTAACGACACTGACATATTTAACAACACTGACATATTTAACAACAATTATATATTTAACAACAATGACATATTTAACAACAATGATATATTTAACAACAATGACATATTTAACAACAATGATATATTTAACAACAATGACATATTTAACAACACTGACGTATTTAACAACAATGACATATTTAACGACACTGACATATTTAACAACAATGACATATTTAACAACACTGACATATTTAACGACACTGATATATTTAACGACAATGACATATTTAACAACAATGACATATTTAACAACAATGACATATTTAACGACACTGACATATTTAACGACACTGACATATTTAACGACAATGACATATTTAACAACAATGACATATTTAACAACAATGACATATTTAACAACACTGACATATTTAACGACACTGACATATTTAACGACACTGACATATTTAACGACAATGACATATTTAACAACAATGACATATTTAACAACACTGACATATTTAACAACAATGATATATTTAACGACAATGACATATTTAACGACACTGATATATTTAACAACAATGACATATTTAACAACAATGACATATTTAACAACACTGATATATTTAACAACAATGACATATTTAACGACAATGACATATTTAACAACACTGACATATTTAACAACACTGACATATTTAACAACACTGACATATTTAACGACACTGACATATTTAACGACACTGACATATTTAACAATGACATATTTAACAACAATGACATATTTAACGACAATGACATATTTAACAACACTGATATATTTAACGACAATGACATATTTAACAACACTGACATATTTAACGACACTGACATATTTAACAACACTGACATATTTAACGACACTGACATATTTAACAACAATGACATATTTAACAACACTGACATATTTAACGACAATGACATATTTAACGACACTGACATATTTAACAACAGTGACATATTTAACGACAATGACATATTTAACAACAATGACATATTTAACAACAATGACATATTTAACGACAATGACATATTTAACAACAATGATATATTTAACGACACTGATATATTTAACGACACTGACATATTTAACAACAATGACATATTTAACGACACTGACATATTTAACAACACTGACATATTTAACGACACTGACATATTTAACAACAATGACATATTTAACAACACTGACATATTTAACGACACTGACTTATTTAACAACAATGACATATTTAACAACAATGACATATTTAACAACACTGATATATTTAACAACAATGACATATTTAACAACACTGACATATTTAACGACACTGACATATTTAACGACACTGACATATTTAACAACACTGACATATTTAACAACACTGACATATTTAACGACACTGACATATTTAACAACAATGACATATTTAACAACACTGACATATTTAACAACAATGACATATTTAACGACACTGACATATTTAACAACAATGACATATTTAACGACACTGACATATTTAACAACACTGACATATTTAACAACAATGACATATTTAACGACACTGACATATTTAACAACACTGACATATTTAACGACACTGACATATTTAACAACAATGACATATTTAACAACACTGACATATTTAACAACAATGACATATTTAACAACAATGACATATTTAACGACACTGACATATTTAACGACACTGACATATTTAACGACAATGACATATTTAACAACAATGACATATTTAACAACAATGACATATTTAACAACACTGACATATTTAACAACAATGAGATATTTAACAACAATGACATATTTAACGACACTGACATATTTAACGACACTGACATATTTAACGACAAGGACATATTTAACAACAATGACATATTTAACAACACTGACATATTTAACAACAATTATATATTTAACGACAATGACATATTTAACGACACTGATATATTTAACAACAATGACATATTTAACAACAATGACATTTAACAACACTGATATATTTAACAACAATGACATATTTAACGACAATGACATATTTAACAACAATGACATATTTAACAACAATGACATATTTAACAACACTGACATATTTAACGACACTGACATATTTAACAACAATGACATATTTAACAACAATGACATATTTAACGACACTGACATATTTAACAATGACATATTTAACAACAATGACATATTTAACGACAATGACATATTTAACAACACTGATATATTTAACGACAATGACATATTTAACAACACTGACATATTTAACGACACTGACATATTTAACAACAATGACATATTTAACGACACTGACATATTTAACAACAATGACATATTTAACGACACTGACATATTTAACAACACTGACATATTTAACGACAATGACATATTTAACAACAATGACATATTTAACAACAATGACATATTTAACGACAATGACATATTTAACAACAATGATATATTTAACGACACTGACATATTTAACGACACTGACATATTTAACAACAATGACATATTTAACGACAATGACATATTTAACAACAATGATATATTTAACAACAATGACATATTTAACAACAATGACATATTTAACAACAATGACATATTTAACGACACTGACATATTTAACAACACTGACATATTTAACGACACTGACATATTTAACAACAATGACATATTTAACAACAATGACATATTTAACGACACTGACTTATTTAATCAACAATGACATATTTAACAACAATGACATATTTAACAACACTGATATATTTAACAACAATGACATATTTAACAACAATGACATATTTAACAACACTGACATATTTAACGACACTGACATATTTAACAACAATGACATATTTAACAACACTGACATATTTAACAACAATGACATATTTAACGACACTGACATATTTAACAACAATGACATATTTAACGACACTGACATATTTAACAACACTGATATATTTAACAACACTGATATATTTAACAACAATGACATGTTTAACGACAATGACATATTTAACGACACTGACATATTTAACAACACTGACATATTTAACAACACTGATATATTTAACAACAATGACATATTTAACGACAATGACATATTTAACAACAATGATATATTTAACAACAATGACATATTTAACGACACTGACATATTTAACAACAATGACATATTTAACGACACTGACATATTTAACAACACTGACATATTTAACGACAATGACATATTTAACAACAATGACATATTTAACAACAATGACATATTTAACGACAATGACATATTTAACAACAATGATATATTTAACGACACTGACATATTTAACGACACTGACATATTTAACAACAATGACATATTTAACGACACTGACATATTTAACAACACTGACATATTTAACAACAATGACATATTTAATGACACTGACATATTTAACAACACTGACATATTTAACGACACTGACATATTTAACAACAATGACATATTTAACAACACTGACATATTTAACAACAATGACATATTTAACAACAATGACATATTTAACGACACTGACATATTTAACGACACTGACATATTTAACAACAATGACATATTTAACAACACTGACATATTTAACAACAATGATATATTTAACGACAATGACATATTTAACGACACTGATATATTTAACAACAATGACATATTTAACAACAATGACATATTTAACAACACTGATATATTTAACAACAATGACATATTTAACGACAATGACATATTTAACAACAATGACATATTTAACAACAATGACATATTTAACAACACTGACATATTTAACGACACTGACATATTTAACGACACTGACATATTTAACAATGACATATTTAACAACAATGACATATTTAACGACAATGACATATTTAACAACACTGATATATTTAACGACAATGACATATTTAACAACACTGATATATTTAACGACAATGACATATTTAACAACACTGACATATTTAACGACACTGACATATTTAACGACACTGACATATTTAACAACACTGATATATTTAACAACACTGATATATTTAACAACAATGACATGTTTAACGACAATGACATATTTAACGACACTGACATATTTAACAACACTGACATATTTAACAACACTGATATATTTAACAACAATGACATATTTAACGACAATGACATATTTAACAACAATGATATATTTAACAACAATGACATATTTAACGACACTGACATATTTAACAACAATGACATATTTAACGACACTGACATATTTAACAACACTGACATATTTAACGACAATGACATATTTAACAACAATGACATATTTAACAACAATGACATATTTAACGACAATGACATATTTAACAACAATGATATATTTAACGACACTGACATATTTAACGACACTGACATATTTAACAACAATGACATATTTAACGACACTGACATATTTAACAACACTGACATATTTAACAACAATGACATATTTAACGACACTGACATATTTAACAACACTGACATATTTAACGACACTGACATATTTAACAACAATGACATATTTAACAACACTGACATATTTAACAACAATGACATATTTAACAACAATGACATATTTAACGACACTGACATATTTAACGACACTGACATATTTAACAACAATGACATATTTAACAACACTGACATATTTAACAACAATGATATATTTAACGACAATGACATATTTAACGACACTGATATATTTAACAACAATGACATATTTAACAACAATGACATATTTAACAACACTGATATATTTAACAACAATGACATATTTAACGACAATGACATATTTAACAACAATGACATATTTAACAACAATGACATATTTAACAACACTGACATATTTAACGACACTGACATATTTAACGACACTGACATATTTAACAATGACATATTTAACAACAATGACATATTTAACGACAATGACATATTTAACAACACTGATATATTTAACGACAATGACATATTTAACAACACTGATATATTTAACGACAATGACATATTTAACAACACTGACATATTTAACGACACTGACATATTTAACAACAATGACATATTTAACGACACTGACATATTTAACAACACTGACATATTTAACGACAATGACATATTTAACGACACTGACATATTTAACAACACTGACATATTTAACGACAATGACATATTTAACAACAATGACATATTTAACAACAATGACATATTTAACGACAATGACATATTTAACGACACTGACATATTTAACGACACTGACATATTTAACAACACTGACATATTTAACGACACTGACATATTTAATAACAATGACATATTTAACAACACTGACATATTTAACGACACTGACTTATTTAACAACAATGACATATTTAACGACACTGACATATTTAACAACACTGACATATTTAACGACACTGACATATTTAACAACAATGACATATTTAACAACACTGACATATTTAACAACAATGACATATTTAACAACACTGACATATTTAACAACACTGATATATTTAACAACAATGACATATTTAACGACAATGACATATTTAACGACAATGACATATTTAACAACACTGACATATTTAACAACACTGATATATTTAACAACAATGACATATTTAACGACAATGACATATTTAACAACAATGATATATTTAACAACAATGACATATTTAACAACAATGACATATTTAACAACAATGACATATTTAACGACAATGACATATTTAAACACCAATGATATATTTAACAACAATGATATATTTAACAACAATGATATATTTAACGACAATGACATATTTAACGACACTGATATATTTAACGACACTGACATATTTAACAACAATGACATATTTAACGACACTGACATATTTAACAACAATGACATATTTAACAACAATGACATATTTAACAACACTGACATATTTAACAACAATGACATATTTAACGACACTGACATATTTAACGACACTGACATATTTAACAACAATGACATATTTAACAACAATGACATATTTAACGACACTGACATATTTAACAACAATGATATATTTAACAACAATGACATATTTAACAACAATGATATATTTAACGACAATGACATATTTAACGACACTGATATATTTAACGACACTGACATATTTAACGACACTGACATATTTAACAACAATGACATATTCTTAGTTTTTTCGGTAAAGTCACGTTGAAGAGAAACAACAAAATAACAAAATATATATAAAACAATAAAAAATTCTCACGACGTTTCGACCATAACTCAAACGGTCATCATCAGGTGTGTCGGTTTGCATAAATTTATTTTGAAAACGGCATATTTATTTATATATATAAAAATAACGTTTGCGTCACGCGCAACGATGGCAGTTTGCCAGGACTAGTCCATCTATTTTTTGAAAAGAGGAGGGGGGAGACGAAATTTGTTTTTATGTATGCTGTCTGAAAGGCACTGTAAGCGTGAACAATCAATCAAGAACTGAAATGATTTATCAAATCTTTCCAATGATTGCTAAGATAGAATCCATCTTCTCGGTTGAAATTGTCTCTGTGTTTGTATATGTGGATAGCCTCATGAACGAATCTCTCATGGAAGCCAGATGGCTTACAAAGAACCTCCGTCTTGGAAAAGTCAATGGCATGTGAGCCTACTGAATTAGAACAATGATCTGCTACGGCCGAGGTGTTGGTCCTACCGTGTTTAAGGTCTGCTTTATGTTCACGAATGCGGTCCGAGATATGGCGTTTGGTTTCTCCAATGTAACTACTACCACAGAGGCAACTTAGTTTGTAGACACCAGGGTATTGTATGTCCGGAATCACATCTTTTACAGACGGAACCAGATCACGGATTTTATGTAATGTGTTGAAACGGACCTGGATCTTGTGTTTATTCAAGATTTTGGAGATCTTTTTTGTGATCCCAGCAATGTAGGGTAAAGTGATGGTTTTGAAAGGCTCCTCAAGAGGGTTCTTCTTCATGGTTTGAGTGATAGCTTTGCGGATTGTATAGTCGGAGTAACCATTAGCCCTAAGAGCTTGGTGTACGTGCTTGAGTTCACTGCTTATGTGTTCCTGGTCGGATATGCATTGGGCTCTATGATACAGAGTCTTGATGAGAGAATTCTTCTGTGATGGATGGTGGTGGGAATCCGGTTTCAGATAAGCATCCGTATGGGTAGCTTTCCTGTAGACAGAGTGGCTCATTGAACCATCAGGTCTCTTTTTAATTAGGACATCCAAAAAAGGTATCTTGCCATCTATTTCGACTTCCATGGTAAATCTGATGGCTGGGTGTATGGAATTGATGTGGTCGAAGAATTTGTCTAGAGCAGGCCGGCCATGTGGCCAGATGACAAAAGTGTCATCCACGTACCTCTTCCATAAGGTTGGGCGCAGAGTGGCAGTCTGGATGGCGTCAGTCTCAAATTTCTCCATGAAAATGTTAGCTATAACTGGAGAAAGGGGGGAGCCCATTGGGGTGCCCTCAGTTTGTTTGTAGAAAGTTCCATTCCAAGTGAAGTATGTATTGGTTAAACAGTGTCTCACCAGGGGGGGTACCTCAGTGTTTAGTCCTTGATGAACCAAGTCTTCAATGATTGCAATGGTGTCAGGTACAGGAACCTTGGTGAATAAGGAAACTACATCAAAACTGACAAGCAGGTCGTCTGGGGACAGGGAAATACCCTTGATTGTTGATACCAGGTGAGTAGAATTTTGTACCGCAGAGGTGGTCTTTCCAGTGAAAGGACGCAGGATTTCAGACAAAAAACGAGCTAGTTTGTAGGTGGGGGAGCTGATAGTAGAGACTATGGGACGAAGAGGTGTATCAACTTTATGTATCTCAGAAAAAATCAGACTTATACGCACAGAACTAGATCAGTTAGACAAGACACTCTACAAATCACACTTATCATTGACGGCAATAATGTCCACATCGGATTGGGAACATGTAGACAATATGACTGCCTCTTCAGCTGCTACTATGTCGACCAAATGTAAGGAAAACCTGATTTCCAAATTTAACCTCCTCTTAAACAAAAGACCGGACCCACACACCAAAAAGTTAGACGTTAATAAAGTCGTAATTAATCGCAGTAACAGTTCTATTTCCGATGGTCTGAAATCCGTTTTAGCTAAAGGTCTAAACTTTGCAGTCACACCTAAACACATACCAGTTAATGATATAATTGCCCAAGTAGACGTTGCTCTCAGGGGCCTGGGTCACATCGCTGCAGACGTAGCAAGATCTGAAATCGCTGCAACCCTCAAAAACGCTAAGATGCCAGCTAGCAACCTCAGCAAAGATGAGCGTTTTGAATTATATAAATTAAAAAAGAGGAATGATATTGTAGTTCTCTCAGCTGACAAAGGCAATGCTACTGTTATCATGGATAAAATAGAATACAACAACAAAATTAAAGAATTACTCGACGATGGTAGTTATACAAAAATAAAAAGAGATCCCACCAACAGCCTCGTCACACAAACCAACAAAATAATTTCTGATTCAACCGCATTAATTGATCAATCTAAACAGTTTTCGTTGAAACCTTCTGCTGCCAGGCCACCAAGATTATACGGCTTACCAAAAATACATAAAGTTGATACACCTCTTCGTCCCATAGTCTCTACTATCAGCTCCCCCACCTACAAACTAGCTCGTTTTTTGTCTGAAATCCTGCGTCCTTTCACTGGAAAGACCACCTCTGCGGTACAAAATTCTACTCACCTGGTATCAACAATCAAGGGTATTTCCCTGTCCCCAGACGACCTGCTTGTCAGTTTTGATGTAGTTTCCTTATTCACCAAGGTTCCTGTACCTGACACCATTGCAATCATTGAAGACTTGGTTCATCAAGGACTAAACACTGAGGTACCCCCCCTGGTGAGACACTGTTTAACCAATACATACTTCACTTGGAATGGAACTTTCTACAAACAAACTGAGGGCACCCCAATGGGCTCCCCCCTTTCTCCAGTTATAGCTAACATTTTCATGGAGAAATTTGAGACTGACGCCATCCAGACTGCCACTCTGCGCCCAACCTTATGGAAGAGGTACGTGGATGACACTTTTGTCATCTGGCCACATGGCCGGCCTGCTCTAGACAAATTCTTCGACCACATCAATTCCATACACCCAGCCATCAGATTTACCATGGAAGTCGAAATAGATGGCAAGATACCTTTTTTGGATGTCCTAATTAAAAAGAGACCTGATGGTTCAATGAGCCACTCTGTCTACAGGAAAGCTACCCATACGGATGCTTATCTGAAACCGGATTCCCACCACCATCCATCACAGAAGAATTCTCTCATCAAGACTCTGTATCATAGAGCCCAATGCATATCCGACCAGGAACACATAAGCAGTGAACTCAAGCACGTACACCAAGCTCTTAGGGCTAATGGTTACTCCGACTATACAATCCGCAAAGCTATCACTCAAACCATGAAGAAGAACCCTCTTGAGGAGCCTTTCAAAACCATCACTTTACCCTACATTGCTGGGATCACAAAAAAGATCTCCAAAATCTTGAATAAACACAAGATCCAGGTCCGTTTCAACACATTACATAAAATCCGTGATCTGGTTCCGTCTGTAAAAGATGTGATTCCGGACATACAATACCCTGGTGTCTACAAACTAAGTTGCCTCTGTGGTAGTAGTTACATTGGAGAAACCAAACGCCATATCTCGGACCGCATTCGTGAACATAAAGCAGACCTTAAACACGGTAGGACCAACACCTCGGCCGTAGCAGATCATTGTTCTAATTCAGTAGGCTCACATGCCATTGACTTTTCCAAGACGGAGGTTCTTTGTAAGCCATCTGGCTTCCATGAGAGATTCGTTCATGAGGCTATCCACATATACAAACACAGAGACAATTTCAACCGAGAAGATGGATTCTATCTTAGCAATCATTGGAAAGATTTGATAAATCATTTCAGTTCTTGATTGATTGTTCACGCTTACAGTGCCTTTCAGACAGCATACATAAAAACAAATTTCGTCTCCCCCCTCCTCTTTTCAAAAAATAGATGGACTAGTCCTGGCAAACTGCCATCGTTGCGCGTGACGCAAACGTTATTTTTATATATATAAATAAATATGCCGTTTTCAAAATAAATTTATGCAAACCGACACACCTGATGATGACCGTTTGAGTTATGGTCGAAACGTCGTGAGAATTTTTTATTGTTTTATATATATTTTGTTATTTTGTTGTTTCTCTTCAACGTGACTTTACCGAAAAAACTAAGAATATGAATTACTGCAGTCACGAAAGCTTTAAATCAAAATTTAATCGCCTCTACGGGGAGGGTTTTCACATAACTTTAAGATCTTTCAACAAACTCCGGGATAAGAAAGCTCAGCTGATCGAGTCTCTCACCTTCCTGAAGAGATGCCGCGACTCTGGGGTAATACCAATCGCATTTACACTCACCTCTGCTACTGTAACTTCTTCTAATGCGAAACGAATTCTTTTCAAAACTAGCTTAGCTCTTATCTCAGAAAAAATCAGACTTATACGCACAGAACTAGATCAGTTAGACAAGACACTCTACAAATCACACTTATCATTGACGGCAATAATGTCCACATCGGATTGGGAACATGTAGACAATATGACTGCCTCTTCAGCTGCTACTATGTCGACCAAATGTAAGGAAAACCTGATTTCCAAATTTAACCTCCTCTTAAACAAAAGACCGGACCCACACACCAAAAAGTTAGACGTTAATAAAGTCGTAATTAATCGCAGTAACAGTTCTATTTCCGATGGTCTGAAATCCGTTTTAGCTAAAGGTCTAAACTTTGCAGTCACACCTAAACACATACCAGTTAATGATATAATTGCCCAAGTAGACGTTGCTCTCAGGGGCCTGGGTCACATCGCTGCAGACGTAGCAAGATCTGAAATCGCTGCAACCCTCAAAAACGCTAAGATGCCAGCTAGCAACCTCAGCAAAGATGAGCGTTTTGAATTATATAAATTAAAAAAGAGGAATGATATTGTAGTTCTCTCAGCTGACAAAGGCAATGCTACTGTTATCATGGATAAAATAGAATACAACAACAAAATTAAAGAATTACTCGACGATGGTAGTTATACAAAAGTAAAAAGAGATCCCACCAACAGCCTCGTCACACAAACCAACAAAATAATTTCTGATTCAACCGCATTAATTGATCAATCTAAACAGTTTTCGTTGAAACCTTCTGCTGCCAGGCCACCAAGATTATACGGCTTACCAAAAATACATAAAGTTGATACACCTCTTCGTCCCATAGTCTCTACTATCAGCTCCCCCACCTACAAACTAGCTCGTTTTTTGTCTGAAATCCTGCGTCCTTTCACTGGAAAGACCACCTCTGCGGTACAAAATTCTACTCACCTGGTATCAACAATCAAGGGTATTTCCCTGTCCCCAGACGACCTGCTTGTCAGTTTTGATGTAGTTTCCTTATTCACCAAGGTTCCTGTACCTGACACCATTGCAATCATTGAAGACTTGGTTCATCAAGGACTAAACACTGAGGTACCCCCCCTGGTGAGACACTGTTTAACCAATACATACTTCACTTGGAATGGAACTTTCTACAAACAAACTGAGGGCACCCCAATGGGCTCCCCCCTTTCTCCAGTTATAGCTAACATTTTCATGGAGAAATTTGAGACTGACGCCATCCAGACTGCCACTCTGCGCCCAACCTTATGGAAGAGGTACGTGGATGACACTTTTGTCATCTGGCCACATGGCCGGCCTGCTCTAGACAAATTCTTCGACCACATCAATTCCATACACCCAGCCATCAGATTTACCATGGAAGTCGAAATAGATGGCAAGATACCTTTTTTGGATGTCCTAATTAAAAAGAGACCTGATGGTTCAATGAGCCACTCTGTCTACAGGAAAGCTACCCATACGGATGCTTATCTGAAACCGGATTCCCACCACCATCCATCACAGAAGAATTCTCTCATCAAGACTCTGTATCATAGAGCCCAATGCATATCCGACCAGGAACACATAAGCAGTGAACTCAAGCACGTACACCAAGCTCTTAGGGCTAATGGTTACTCCGACTATACAATCCGCAAAGCTATCACTCAAACCATGAAGAAGAACCCTCTTGAGGAGCCTTTCAAAACCATCACTTTACCCTACATTGCTGGGATCACAAAAAAGATCTCCAAAATCTTGAATAAACACAAGATCCAGGTCCGTTTCAACACATTACATAAAATCCGTGATCTGGTTCCGTCTGTAAAAGATGTGATTCCGGACATACAATACCCTGGTGTCTACAAACTAAGTTGCCTCTGTGGTAGTAGTTACATTGGAGAAACCAAACGCCATATCTCGGACCGCATTCGTGAACATAAAGCAGACCTTAAACACGGTAGGACCAACACCTCGGCCGTAGCAGATCATTGTTCTAATTCAGTAGGCTCACATGCCATTGACTTTTCCAAGACGGAGGTTCTTTGTAAGCCATCTGGCTTCCATGAGAGATTCGTTCATGAGGCTATCCACATATACAAACACAGAGACAATTTCAACCGAGAAGATGGATTCTATCTTAGCAATCATTGGAAAGATTTGATAAATCATTTCAGTTCTTGATTGATTGTTCACGCTTACAGTGCCTTTCAGACAGCATACATAAAAACAAATTTCGTCTCCCCCCTCCTCTTTTCAAAAAATAGATGGACTAGTCCTGGCAAACTGCCATCGTTGCGCGTGACGCAAACGTTATTTATATATATATAAATAAATATGCCGTTTTCAAAATAAATTTATGCAAACCGACACACCTGATGATGACCGTTTGAGTTATGGTCGAAACGTCGTGAGAATTTTTTATTGTTTTATATATATTTTGTTATTTTGTTGTTTCTCTTCAACGTGACTTTACCGAAAAAACTAAGAATATGAATTACTGCAGTCACGAAAGCTTTAAATCAAAATTTAATCGCCTCTACGGGGAGGGTTTTCACATAACTTTAAGATCTTTCAACAAACTCCGGGATAAGAAAGCTCAGCTGATCGAGTCTCTCACCTTCCTGAAGAGATGCCGCGACTCTGGGGTAATACCAATCGCATTTACACTCACCTCTGCTACTGTAACTTCTTCTAATGCGAAACGAATTCTTTTCAAAACTAGCTTAGCTCTTATCTCAGAAAAAATCAGACTTATACGCACAGAACTAGATCAGTTAGACAAGACACTCTACAAATCACACTTATCATTGACGGCAATAATGTCCACATCGGATTGGGAACATGTAGACAATATGACTGCCTCTTCAGCTGCTACTATGTCGACCAAATGTAAGGAAAACCTGATTTCCAAATTTAACCTCCTCTTAAACAAAAGACCGGACCCACACACCAAAAAGTTAGACGTTAATAAAGTCGTAATTAATCGCAGTAACAGTTCTATTTCCGATGGTCTGAAATCCGTTTTAGCTAAAGGTCTAAACTTTGCAGTCACACCTAAACACATACCAGTTAATGATATAATTGCCCAAGTAGACGTTGCTCTCAGGGGCCTGGGTCACATCGCTGCAGACGTAGCAAGATCTGAAATCGCTGCAACCCTCAAAAACGCTAAGATGCCAGCTAGCAACCTCAGCAAAGATGAGCGTTTTGAATTATATAAATTAAAAAAGAGGAATGATATTGTAGTTCTCTCAGCTGACAAAGGCAATGCTACTGTTATCATGGATAAAATAGAATACAACAACAAAATTAAAGAATTACTCGACGATGGTAGTTATACAAAAGTAAAAAGAGATCCCACCAACAGCCTCGTCACACAAACCAACAAAATAATTTCTGATTCAACCGCATTAATTGATCAATCTAAACAGTTTTCGTTGAAACCTTCTGCTGCCAGGCCACCAAGATTATACGGCTTACCAAAAATACATAAAGTTGATACACCTCTTCGTCCCATAGTCTCTACTATCAGCTCCCCCACCTACAAACTAGCTCGTTTTTTGTCTGAAATCCTGCGTCCTTTCACTGGAAAGACCACCTCTGCGGTACAAAATTCTACTCACCTGGTATCAACAATCAAGGGTATTTCCCTGTCCCCAGACGACCTGCTTGTCAGTTTTGATGTAGTTTCCTTATTCACCAAGGTTCCTGTACCTGACACCATTGCAATCATTGAAGACTTGGTTCATCAAGGACTAAACACTGAGGTACCCCCCCTGGTGAGACACTGTTTAACCAATACATACTTCACTTGGAATGGAACTTTCTACAAACAAACTGAGGGCACCCCAATGGGCTCCCCCCTTTCTCCAGTTATAGCTAACATTTTCATGGAGAAATTTGAGACTGACGCCATCCAGACTGCCACTCTGCGCCCAACCTTATGGAAGAGGTACGTGGATGACACTTTTGTCATCTGGCCACATGGCCGGCCTGCTCTAGACAAATTCTTCGACCACATCAATTCCATACACCCAGCCATCAGATTTACCATGGAAGTCGAAATAGATGGCAAGATACCTTTTTTGGATGTCCTAATTAAAAAGAGACCTGATGGTTCAATGAGCCACTCTGTCTACAGGAAAGCTACCCATACGGATGCTTATCTGAAACCGGATTCCCACCACCATCCATCACAGAAGAATTCTCTCATCAAGACTCTGTATCATAGAGCCCAATGCATATCCGACCAGGAACACATAAGCAGTGAACTCAAGCACGTACACCAAGCTCTTAGGGCTAATGGTTACTCCGACTATACAATCCGCAAAGCTATCACTCAAACCATGAAGAAGAACCCTCTTGAGGAGCCTTTCAAAACCATCACTTTACCCTACATTGCTGGGATCACAAAAAAGATCTCCAAAATCTTGAATAAACACAAGATCCAGGTCCGTTTCAACACATTACATAAAATCCGTGATCTGGTTCCGTCTGTAAAAGATGTGATTCCGGACATACAATACCCTGGTGTCTACAAACTAAGTTGCCTCTGTGGTAGTAGTTACATTGGAGAAACCAAACGCCATATCTCGGACCGCATTCGTGAACATAAAGCAGACCTTAAACACGGTAGGACCAACACCTCGGCCGTAGCAGATCATTGTTCTAATTCAGTAGGCTCACATGCCATTGACTTTTCCAAGACGGAGGTTCTTTGTAAGCCATCTGGCTTCCATGAGAGATTCGTTCATGAGGCTATCCACATATACAAACACAGAGACAATTTCAACCGAGAAGATGGATTCTATCTTAGCAATCATTGGAAAGATTTGATAAATCATTTCAGTTCTTGATTGATTGTTCACGCTTACAGTGCCTTTCAGACAGCATACATAAAAACAAATTTCGTCTCCCCCCTCCTCTTTTCAAAAAATAGATGGACTAGTCCTGGCAAACTGCCATCGTTGCGCGTGACGCAAACGTTATTTATATATATATAAATAAATATGCCGTTTTCAAAATAAATTTATGCAAACCGACACACCTGATGATGACCGTTTGAGTTATGGTCGAAACGTCGTGAGAATTTTTTATTGTTTTATATATATTTTGTTATTTTGTTGTTTCTCTTCAACGTGACTTTACCGAAAAAACTAAGAATATGAATTACTGCAGTCACGAAAGCTTTAAATCAAAACAATGACATATTTAACAACAATGATATATTTAACGACACTGACATATTTAACGACACTGACATATTTAACAACAATGACATATTTAACGACAATGACATATTTAACAACAATGATATATTTAACGACACTGACATATTTAACGACACTGATATATTTAACGACACTGACATATTTAACAACAATGACATATTTAACAACAATGACATATTTAACAACAATGACATATTTAACAACAATGACATATTTAACGACACTGACATATTTAACAACACTGACATATTTAACGACACTGACATATTTAACAACAATGACATATTTAACAACACTGACATATTTAACGACACTGACTTATTTAATCAACAATGACATATTTAACAACAATGACATATTTAACGACACTGACATATTTAACAACACTGACATGTTTAACAACAATGACATATTCTTAGTTTTTTCGGTAAAGTCACGTTGAAGAGAAACAACAGAATAACAAAATATATATAAAACAATAAAAAATTCTCACGACGTTTCGACCATAACTCAAACGGTCATCATCAACGTGACTTTACCGAAAAAAACTAAGAATATGAATTACTGCAGTCACGAAAGCTTTAAATCAAAACAATGACATATTTAACAACAATGATATATTTAACGACAATGACATATTTAACGACACTGCCATATTTAACAACAATGACATATTTAACGACACTGATATATTTAACAACAATGACATATTTAACGACAATGACATATTTAACAACAATGATATATTTAACGACACTGACATATTTAACGACAATGACATATTTAACGACACTGACATATTTAACAACAATGACATATTTAACGACAATGACATATTTAACGACACTGACATATTTAACAACAATGACATATTTAACAACAATGACATATTTAACGACAATGACATATTTAACGACACTGACATATTTAACAACACTGACATATTTAACAACACTGACATATTTAACGACAATGACATATTTAACAACAATGATATATTTAACAACAATGACATATTTAACAACACTGACATATTTAACAACAATGACATATTTAACGACACTGACATATTTAACAACAATGACATATTTAACGACAATGACATATTTAACAACACTGACATATTTAACGACAATGACATATTTAACAACAATGACATATTTAACAACAATGACATATTTAACGACACTGATATATTTAACAACACTGACATATTTAACAACAATGACATATTTAACGACACTGACATATTTAACGACACTGACATATTTAACAACAATGACATATTTAACAACACTGACATATTTAACAACAATGACATATTTAACGATACTGACATATTTAACGACACTGACATATTTAACAACACTGACATATTTAACGACACTGACATATTTAACAACAATGACATATTTAACAACACTGACATATTTAACAACAATGACATATTTAACAACAATGACATATTTAACGACACTGACATATTTAACGACACTGACATATTTAACGACAATGACATATTTAACGACACTGACATATTTAACAACAATGACATATTTAACGACAATGACATATTTAACGACACTGACATATTTAACAACAATGACATATTTAACAACAATGACATATTTAACGACAATGACATATTTAACGACACTGACATATTTAACAACACTGACATATTTAACAACACTGACATATTTAACGACAATGACATATTTAACAACAATGATATATTTAACAACAATGACATATTTAACAACACTGACATATTTAACAACAATGACATATTTAACGACACTGACATATTTAACAACAATGACATATTTAACGACAATGACATATTTAACAACACTGACATATTTAACGACAATGACATATTTAACAACAATGACATATTTAACAACAATGACATATTTAACGACACTGATATATTTAACAACACTGACATATTTAACAACAATGACATATTTAACGACACTGACATATTTAACGACACTGACATATTTAACAACAATGACATATTTAACAACACTGACATATTTAACAACAATGACATATTTAACGATACTGACATATTTAACGACACTGACATATTTAACAACACTGACATATTTAACGACACTGACATATTTAACAACAATGACATATTTAACAACACTGACATATTTAACAACAATGACATATTTAACAACAATGACATATTTAACGACACTGACATATTTAACGACACTGACATATTTAACGACAATGACATATTTAACAACAATGACATATTTAACAACAATGACATATTTAACAACACTGACATATTTAACAACAATGAGATATTTAACAACAATGACATATTTAACGACACTGACATATTTAACGACACTGACATATTTAACAACAATGACATATTTAACAACAATGACATATTTAACAACACTGACATATTTAACAACAATTATATATTTAACGACAATGACATATTTAACGACACTGATATATTTAACAACAATGACATATTTAACAACAATGACATTTAACAACACTGATATATTTAACAACAATGACATATTTAACGACAATGACATATTTAACAACAATGACATATTTAACAACAATGACATATTTAACAACACTGACATATTTAACGACACTGACATATTTAACAACAATGACATATTTAACAACAATGACATATTTAACGACACTGACATATTTAACAATGACATATTTAACAACAATGACATATTTAACGACAATGACATATTTAACAACACTGATATATTTAACGACAATGACATATTTAACAACACTGACATATTTAACGACACTGACATATTTAACAACAATGACATATTTAACGACACTGACATATTTAACAACAATGACATATTTAACGACACTGACATATTTAACAACACTGACATATTTAACGACAATGACATATTTAACAACAATGACATATTTAACAACAATGACATATTTAACGACAATGACATATTTAACAACAATGATATATTTAACGACACTGACATATTTAACGACACTGACATATTTAACAACAATGACATATTTAACGACAATGACATATTTAACAACAATGATATATTTAACGACACTGACATATTTAACGACACTGATATATTTAACGACACTGACATATTTAACAACAATGACATATTTAACAACAATGACATATTTAACAACAATGACATATTTAACAACAATGACATATTTAACGACACTGACATATTTAACAACACTGACATATTTAACGACACTGACATATTTAACAACAATGACATATTTAACAACACTGACATATTTAACGACACTGACTTATTTAATCAACAATGACATATTTAACAACAATGACATATTTAACAACACTGATATATTTAACAACAATGACATATTTAACAACAATGACATATTTAACAACACTGACATATTTAACGACACTGACATATTTAACAACAATGACATATTTAACAACACTGACATATTTAACAACAATGACATATTTAACGACACTGACATATTTAACAACAATGACATATTTAACGACACTGACATATTTAACAACACTGACATATTTAACGACAATGACATATTTAACAACAATGACATATTTAACAACAATGACATATTTAACGACAATGACATATTTAACAACAATGATATATTTAACGACACTGACATATTTAACGACACTGACATATTTAACAACAATGACATATTTAACGACAATGACATATTTAACAACAATGATATATTTAACGACACTGACATATTTAACGACACTGATATATTTAACGACACTGACATATTTAACAACAATGACATATTTAACAACACTGACATATTTAACGACACTGACTTATTTAATCAACAATGACATATTTAACAACAATGACATATTTAACAACACTGATATATTTAACAACAATGACATATTTAACAACAATGACATATTTAACAACACTGACATATTTAACGACACTGACATATTTAACAACAATGACATATTTAACAACACTGACATATTTAACAACAATGCCATATTTAACGACACTGACATATTTAACAACAATGACATATTTAACGACACTGACATATTTAACAACACTGATATATTTAACAACACTGATATATTTAACAACAATGACATGTTTAACGACAATGACATATTTAACGACACTGACATATTTAACAACACTGACATATTTAACAACACTGATATATTTAACAACAATGACATATTTAACGACAATGACATATTTAACAACAATGATATATTTAACAACAATGACATATTTAACGACACTGACATATTTAACAACAATGACATATTTAACGACACTGACATATTTAACAACACTGACATATTTAACGACAATGACATATTTAACAACAATGACATATTTAACAACAATGACATATTTAACGACAATGACATATTTAACAACAATGATATATTTAACGACACTGACATATTTAACGACACTGACATATTTAACAACAATGACATATTTAACGACAATGACATATTTAACAACAATGATATATTTAACGACACTGACATATTTAACGACACTGATATATTTAACGACACTGACATATTTAACAACAATGACATATTTAACAACAATGACATATTTAACAACAATGACATATTTAACAACAATGACATATTTAACGACACTGACATATTTAACAACACTGACATATTTAACGACACTGACATATTTAACAACAATGACATATTTAACAACACTGACATATTTAACGACACTGACTTATTTAATCAACAATGACATATTTAACAACAATGACATATTTAACGACACTGACATATTTAACAACACTGACATGTTTAACAACAATGACATATTCTTAGTTTTTTCGGTAAAGTCACGTTGAAGAGAAACAACAGAATAACAAAATATATATATAAAACAATAAAAAATCCTCACGACGTTTCGACCATAACTCAAACGGTCATCATCAACGTGACTTTACCGAAAAAACTAAGAATATGAATTACTGCAGTCACGAAAGCTTTAAATCAAAACAATGACATATTTAACAACAATGATATATTTAACGACAATGACATATTTAACGACACTGCCATATTTAACAACAATGACATATTTAACGACACTGATATATTTAACAACAATGACATATTTAACGACAATGACATATTTAACAACAATGATATATTTAACGACACTGACATATTTAACGACAATGACATATTTAACGACACTGACATATTTAACAACAATGACATATTTAACGACAATGACATATTTAACGACACTGACATATTTAACAACAATGACATATTTAACAACAATGACATATTTAACGACAATGACATATTTAACGACACTGACATATTTAACAACACTGACATATTTAACAACACTGACATATTTAACGACAATGACATATTTAACAACAATGATATATTTAACAACAATGACATATTTAACAACACTGACATATTTAACAACAATGACATATTTAACGACACTGACATATTTAACAACAATGACATATTTAACGACAATGACATATTTAACAACACTGACATATTTAACGACAATGACATATTTAACAACAATGACATATTTAACAACAATGACATATTTAACGACACTGACATATTTAAGGACAATGACATATTTAACGACACTGACATATTTAAGGACAATGACATATTTAACGACACTGACATATTTAACAACACTGACATATTTAACAACAATTATATATTTAACAACAATGACATATTTAACAACAATGACATATTTAACAACAATGACATATTTAACAACAATGATATATTTAACAACAATGACATATTTAACAACACTGACATATTTAACAACAATGACATATTTAACGACACTGACATATTTAACAACAATGACATATTTAACAACAATGACATATTTAACGACACTGACATATTTAACAACACTGACATATTTAACAACAATGACATATTTAACGACACTGACATATTTAACGACAATGACATATTTAACGACAATGACATTTAACAACAATGACATATTTAACAACAATGACATATTTAACGACAATGACATATTTAACAACAATGACATATTTAACAACAATGACATATTTAACAACACTGACATATTTAACAACAATGAGATATTTAACAACAATGACATATTTAACGACACTGACATATTTAACGACACTGATATATTTAACAACAATGACATATTTAACAACAATGATATATTTAACGACAATGACATATTTAACAACAATGACATATTTAACAACAATGATATATTTAACGACAATGACATATTTAACAACAATGACATATTTAACGACACTGACATATTTAACGACAATGACATATTTAACAACACTGACATATTTAACGACAATGACATATTTAACAACAATGACATATTTAACAACAATGACATATTTAACGACACTGACATATTTAACAACACTGACATATTTAACGACACTGACATATTTAACAACACTGACATATTTAACAACAATGACATATTTAACGACACTGACATATTTAACGACACTGACATATTTAACAACAATGACATATTTAACAACACTGACATATTTAACAACAATGACATATTTAACGACACTGACATATTTAACGACACTGACATATTTAACAACACTGACATATTTAACGACACTGACATATTTAACAACAATGACATATTTAACAACACTGACATATTTAACAACAATGACATATTTAACAACAATGACATATTTAACGACACTGACATATTTAACGACACTGACATATTTAACGACAATGACATATTTAACAACAATGACATATTTAACAACAATGACATATTTAACAACACTGACATATTTAACAACAATGAGATATTTAACAACAATGACATATTTAACGACACTGACATATTTAACGACACTGACATATTTAACAACAATGACATATTTAACAACACTGACATATTTAACAACAATTATATATTTAACGACAATGACATATTTAACGACACTGATATATTTAACAACAATGACATATTTAACAACAATGACATTTAACAACACTGATATATTTAACAACAATGACATATTTAACGACAATGACATATTTAACAACAATGACATATTTAACAACAATGACATATTTAACAACACTGACATATTTAACGACACTGACATATTTAACAACAATGACATATTTAACAACAATGACATATTTAACGACACTGACATATTTAACAATGACATATTTAACAACAATGACATATTTAACGACAATGACATATTTAACAACACTGATATATTTAACGACAATGACATATTTAACAACACTGACATATTTAACGACACTGACATATTTAACAACAATGACATATTTAACGACACTGACATATTTAACAACACTGACATATTTAACGACAATGACATATTTAACAACAATGACATATTTAACAACAATGACATATTTAACGACAATGACATATTTAACAACAATGATATATTTAACGACACTGACATATTTAACGACACTGACATATTTAACAACAATGACATATTTAACGACAATGACATATTTAACAACAATGATATATTTAACGACACTGACATATTTAACGACACTGATATATTTAACGACACTGACATATTTAACAACAATGACATATTTAACAACAATGACATATTTAACAACAATGACATATTTAACAACAATGACATATTTAACGACACTGACATATTTAACAACACTGACATATTTAACGACACTGACATATTTAACAACAATGACATATTTAACAACACTGACATATTTAACGACACTGACTTATTTAATCAACAATGACATATTTAACAACAATGACATATTTAACAACACTGATATATTTAACAACAATGACATATTTAACAACAATGACATATTTAACAACACTGACATATTTAACGACACTGACATATTTAACAACAATGACATATTTAACAACACTGACATATTTAACAACAATGACATATTTAACGACACTGACATATTTAACAACACTGACATATTTAACGACAATGACATATTTAACAACAATGACATATTTAACAACAATGACATATTTAACGACAATGACATATTTAACAACAATGATATATTTAACGACACTGACATATTTAACGACACTGACATATTTAACAACAATGACATATTTAACGACAATGACATATTTAACAACAATGATATATTTAACGACACTGACATATTTAACGACACTGATATATTTAACGACACTGACATATTTAACAACAATGACATATTTAACAACACTGACATATTTAACGACACTGACTTATTTAATCAACAATGACATATTTAACAACAATGACATATTTAACAACACTGATATATTTAACAACAATGACATATTTAACAACAATGACATATTTAACAACACTGACATATTTAACGACACTGACATATTTAACAACAATGACATATTTAACAACACTGACATATTTAACAACAATGACATATTTAACGACACTGACATATTTAACAACACTGACATATTTAACAACACTGACATATTTAACGACAATGACATATTTAACAACAATGATATATTTAACAACAATGACATATTTAACAACACTGACATATTTAACAACAATGACATATTTAACGACACTGACATATTTAACAACAATGACATATTTAACGACAATGACATATTTAACAACACTGACATATTTAACGACAATGACATATTTAACAACAATGACATATTTAACAACAATGACATATTTAACGACACTGACATATTTAAGGACAATGACATATTTAACGACACTGACATATTTAAGGACAATGACATATTTAACGACACTGACATATTTAACAACACTGACATATTTAACAACAATTATATATTTAACAACAATGACATATTTAACAACAATGACATATTTAACAACAATGACATATTTAACAACAATGATATATTTAACAACAATGACATATTTAACAACACTGACATATTTAACAACAATGACATATTTAACGACACTGACATATTTAACAACAATGACATATTTAACAACAATGACATATTTAACGACACTGACATATTTAACAACACTGACATATTTAACAACAATGACATATTTAACGACACTGACATATTTAACGACAATGACATATTTAACGACAATGACATTTAACAACAATGACATATTTAACAACAATGACATATTTAACGACAATGACATATTTAACAACAATGACATATTTAACAACAATGACATATTTAACAACACTGACATATTTAACAACAATGAGATATTTAACAACAATGACATATTTAACGACACTGACATATTTAACGACACTGATATATTTAACAACAATGACATATTTAACAACAATGATATATTTAACGACAATGACATATTTAACAACAATGACATATTTAACGACAATGACATATTTAACAACAATGACATATTTAACAACAATGACATATTTAACAACAATGACATATTTAACGACACTGACATATTTAACAACACTGACATATTTAACGACACTGACATATTTAACAACAATGACATATTTAACAACAATGACATATTTAACGACACTGACATATTTAACGACACTGACATATTTAACAACAATGACATATTTAACAACAATGACATATTTAACAACAATGACATATTTAACGACACTGACATATTTAACGACACTGACATATTTAACAACAATGACATATTTAACAACACTGACATATTTAACAACAATGACATATTTAACGACACTGACATATTTAACGACACTGACATATTTAACAACACTGACATATTTAACGACACTGACATATTTAACAACAATGACATATTTAACAACACTGACATATTTAACAACAATGACATATTTAACAACAATGACATATTTAACGACACTGACATATTTAACGACACTGACATATTTAACGACAATGACATATTTAACAACAATGACATATTTAACAACAATGACATATTTAACAACACTGACATATTTAACAACAATGAGATATTTAACAACAATGACATATTTAACGACACTGACATATTTAACGACACTGACATATTTAACGACAATGACATATTTAACAACAATGACATATTTAACAACACTGACATATTTAACAACAATTATATATTTAACGACAATGACATATTTAACGACACTGATATATTTAACAACAATGACATATTTAACAACAATGACATTTAACAACACTGATATATTTAACAACAATGACATATTTAACGACAATGACATATTTAACAACAATGACATATTTAACAACAATGACATATTTAACAACACTGACATATTTAACGACACTGACATATTTAACAACAATGACATATTTAACAACAATGACATATTTAACGACACTGACATATTTAACAATGACATATTTAACAACAATGACATATTTAACGACAATGACATATTTAACAACACTGATATATTTAACGACAATGACATATTTAACAACACTGACATATTTAACGACACTGACATATTTAACAACAATGACATATTTAACGACACTGACATATTTAACAACAATGACATATTTAACGACACTGACATATTTAACAACACTGACATATTTAACGACAATGACAAATTTAACAACAATGACATATTTAACAACAATGACATATTTAACGACAATGACATATTTAACAACAATGATATATTTAACGACACTGACATATTTAACGACACTGACATATTTAACAACAATGACATATTTAACGACAATGACATATTTAACAACAATGATATATTTAACGACACTGACATATTTAACGACACTGATATATTTAACGACACTGACATATTTAACAACAATGACATATTTAACAACAATGACATATTTAACAACAATGACATATTTAACAACAATGACATATTTAACGACACTGACATATTTAACAACACTGACATATTTAACGACACTGACATATTTAACAACAATGACATATTTAACAACACTGACATATTTAACGACACTGACTTATTTAATCAACAATGACATATTTAACAACAATGACATATTTAACAACACTGATATATTTAACAACAATGACATATTTAACAACAATGACATATTTAACAACACTGACATATTTAACGACACTGACATATTTAACAACAATGACATATTTAACAACACTGACATATTTAACAACAATGACATATTTAACGACACTGACATATTTAACAACAATGACATATTTAACGACACTGACATATTTAACAACACTGACATATTTAACGACAATGACATATTTAACAACAATGACATATTTAACAACAATGACATATTTAACGACAATGACATATTTAACAACAATGATATATTTAACGACACTGACATATTTAACGACACTGACATATTTAACAACAATGACATATTTAACGACAATGACATATTTAACAACAATGATATATTTAACGACACTGACATATTTAACGACACTGATATATTTAACGACACTGACATATTTAACAACAATGACATATTTAACAACAATGACATATTTAACAACAATGACATATTTAACAACAATGACATATTTAACGACACTGACATATTTAACAACACTGACATATTTAACGACACTGACATATTTAACAACAATGACATATTTAACAACACTGACATATTTAACGACACTGACTTATTTAATCAACAATGACATATTTAACAACAATGACATATTTAACGACACTGACATATTTAACAACACTGACATGTTTAACAACAATGACATATTCTTAGTTTTTTCGGTAAAGTCACGTTGAAGAGAAACAACAGAATAACAAAATATATATAAAACAATAAAAAATTCTCACGACGTTTCGACCATAACTCAAACGGTCATCATCAACGTGACTTTACCGAAAAAACTAAGAATATGAATTACTGCAGTCACGAAAGCTTTAAATCAAAACAATGACATATTTAACAACAATGATATATTTAACGACAATGACATATTTAACGACACTGCCATATTTAACAACAATGACATATTTAACGACACTGATATATTTAACAACAATGACATATTTAACGACAATGACATATTTAACGACAATGACATATTTAACAACAATGACATATTTAACAACAATGACATATTTAACGACAATGACATATTTAACGACACTGACATATTTAACAACACTGACATATTTAACAACACTGACATATTTAACGACAATGACATATTTAACAACAATGATATATTTAACAACAATGACATATTTAACAACACTGACATATTTAACAACAATGACATATTTAACGACACTGACATATTTAACAACAATGACATATTTAACGACAATGACATATTTAACAACACTGACATATTTAACGACAATGACATATTTAACAACAATGACATATTTAACAACAATGACATATTTAACGACACTGACATATTTAAGGACAATGACATATTTAACGACAATGACATATTTAAGGACAATGACATATTTAACGACACTGACATATTTAACAACACTGACATATTTAACAACAATTATATATTTAACAACAATGACATATTTAACAACAATGACATATTTAACGACACTGACATATTTAACAACACTGACATATTTAACAACAATTATATATTTAACAACACTGACATATTTAACAACAATGACATATTTAACGACACTGACATATTTAACAACAATGACATATTTAACAACAATGACATATTTAACGACACTGACATATTTAACAACACTGACATATTTAACAACAATGACATATTTAACGACACTGACATATTTAACGACAATGACATATTTAACGACAATGACATTTAACAACAATGACATATTTAACAACAATGACATATTTAACGACAATGACATATTTAACAACAATGACATATTTAACAACAATGACATATTTAACAACACTGACATATTTAACAACAATGAGATATTTAACAACAATGACATATTTAACGACACTGACATATTTAACGACACTGATATATTTAACAACAATGACATATTTAACAACAATGATATATTTAACGACAATGACATATTTAACAACAATGACATATTTAACGACAATGACATATTTAACAACAATGACATATTTAACAACAATGACATATTTAACAACAATGACATATTTAACAACAATGACATATTTAACGACACTGACATATTTAACAACAATGACATATTTAACAACACTGACATATTTAACGACAATGACATATTTAACAACAATGACATATTTAACGACACTGACATATTTAACGACACTGACATATTTAACGACAATGACATATTTAACAACAATGACATATTTAACAACAATGACATATTTAACAACACTGACATATTTAACAACAATGAGATATTTAACAACAATGACATATTTAACGACACTGACATATTTAACGACACTGACATATTTAACGACAATGACATATTTAACAACAATGACATATTTAACAACACTGACATATTTAACAACAATTATATATTTAACGACAATGACATATTTAACGACACTGATATATTTAACAACAATGACATATTTAACAACAATGACATTTAACAACACTGATATATTTAACAACAATGACATATTTAACGACAATGACATATTTAACAACAATGACATATTTAACAACAATGACATATTTAACAACACTGACATATTTAACGACACTGACATATTTAACAACAATGACATATTTAACAACAATGACATATTTAACGACACTGACATATTTAACAATGACATATTTAACAACAATGACATATTTAACGACAATGACATATTTAACAACACTGATATATTTAACGACAATGACATATTTAACAACACTGACATATTTAACGACACTGACATATTTAACAACAATGACATATTTAACGACACTGACATATTTAACAACAATGACATATTTAACGACACTGACATATTTAACAACACTGACATATTTAACGACAATGACATATTTAACAACAATGACATATTTAACAACAATGACATATTTAACGACAATGACATATTTAACAACAATGATATATTTAACGACACTGACATATTTAACGACACTGACATATTTAACAACAATGACATATTTAACGACAATGACATATTTAACAACAATGATATATTTAACGACACTGACATATTTAACGACACTGATATATTTAACGACACTGACATATTTAACAACAATGACATATTTAACAACAATGACATATTTAACAACAATGACATATTTAACAACAATGACATATTTAACGACACTGACATATTTAACAACACTGACATATTTAACGACACTGACATATTTAACAACAATGACATATTTAACAACACTGACATATTTAACGACACTGACTTATTTAATCAACAATGACATATTTAACAACAATGACATATTTAACAACACTGATATATTTAACAACAATGACATATTTAACAACAATGACATATTTAACAACACTGACATATTTAACGACACTGACATATTTAACAACAATGACATATTTAACAACACTGACATATTTAACAACAATGACATATTTAACGACACTGACATATTTAACAACAATGACATATTTAACGACACTGACATATTTAACAACACTGACATATTTAACGACAATGACATATTTAACAACAATGACATATTTAACAACAATGACATATTTAACGACAATGACATATTTAACAACAATGATATATTTAACGACACTGACATATTTAACGACACTGACATATTTAACAACAATGACATATTTAACAACACTGACATATTTAACGACACTGACTTATTTAATCAACAATGACATATTTAACAACAATGACATATTTAACAACACTGATATATTTAACAACAATGACATATTTAACAACAATGACATATTTAACAACACTGACATATTTAACGACACTGACATATTTAACAACAATGACATATTTAACAACACTGACATATTTAACAACAATGACATATTTAACGACACTGACATATTTAACAACAATGACATATTTAACGACACTGACATATTTAACAACACTGATATATTTAACAACACTGATATATTTAACAACAATGACATGTTTAACGACAATGACATATTTAACGACACTGACATATTTAACAACACTGACATATTTAACAACACTGATATATTTAACAACAATGACATATTTAACGACAATGACATATTTAACAACAATGATATATTTAACAACAATGACATATTTAACGACACTGACATATTTAACAACAATGACATATTTAACGACACTGACATATTTAACAACACTGACATATTTAACGACAATGACATATTTAACAACAATGACATATTTAACAACAATGACATATTTAACGACAATGACATATTTAACAACAATGATATATTTAACGACACTGACATATTTAACGACACTGACATATTTAACAACAATGACATATTTAACGACAATGACATATTTAACAACAATGATATATTTAACGACACTGACATATTTAACGACACTGATATATTTAACGACACTGACATATTTAACAACAATGACATATTTAACGACAATGACATATTTAACAACAATGACATATTTAACAACAATGACATATTTAACGACACTGACATATTTAACAACACTGACATATTTAACGACACTGACATATTTAACAACAATGACATATTTAACAACACTGACATATTTAACGACACTGACTTATTTAATCAACAATGACATATTTAACAACAATGACATATTTAACGACACTGACATATTTAACAACACTGACATGTTTAACAACAATGACATATTCTTAGTTTTTTCGGTAAAGTCACGTTGAAGAGAAACAACAGAATAACAAAATATATATAAAACAATAAAAAATTCTCACGACGTTTCGACCATAACTCAAACGGTCATCATCAACGTGACTTTACCGAAAAAACTAAGAATATGAATTACTGCAGTCACGAAAGCTTTAAATCAAAACAATGACATATTTAACAACAATGATATATTTAACGACAATGACATATTTAACGACACTGCCATATTTAACAACAATGACATATTTAACGACACTGATATATTTAACAACAATGACATATTTAACGACAATGACATATTTAACAACAATGATATATTTAACGACACTGACATATTTAACGACAATGACATATTTAACGACACTGACATATTTAACAACAATGACATATTTAACGACAATGACATATTTAACGACACTGACATATTTAACAACAATGACATATTTAACAACAATGACATATTTAACGACAATGACATATTTAACGACACTGACATATTTAACAACACTGACATATTTAACAACACTGACATATTTAACGACAATGACATATTTAACAACAATGATATATTTAACAACAATGACATATTTAACAACACTGACATATTTAACAACAATGACATATTTAACGACACTGACATATTTAACAACAATGACATATTTAACGACACTGACATATTTAACAACACTGACATATTTAACGACAATGACATATTTAACAACAATGACATATTTAACAACAATGACATATTTAACGACACTGACATATTTAAGGACAATGACATATTTAACGACACTGACATATTTAAGGACAATGACATATTTAACGACACTGACATATTTAACAACACTGACATATTTAACAACAATTATATATTTAACAACAATGACATATTTAACAACAATGACATATTTAACAACAATGACATATTTAACAACAATGATATATTTAACAACAATGACATATTTAACAACACTGACATATTTAACAACAATGACATATTTAACGACACTGACATATTTAACAACAATGACATATTTAACAACAATGACATATTTAACGACACTGACATATTTAACAACACTGACATATTTAACAACAATGACATATTTAACGACACTGACATATTTAACGACAATGACATATTTAACGACAATGACATTTAACAACAATGACATATTTAACAACAATGACATATTTAACGACAATGACATATTTAACAACAATGACATATTTAACAACAATGACATATTTAACAACACTGACATATTTAACAACAATGAGATATTTAACAACAATGACATATTTAACGACACTGACATATTTAACGACACTGATATATTTAACAACAATGACATATTTAACAACAATGATATATTTAACGACAATGACATATTTAACAACAATGACATATTTAACGACAATGACATATTTAACAACAATGACATATTTAACAACAATGACATATTTAACAACAATGACATATTTAACAACAATGACATATTTAACGACACTGACATATTTAACAACAATGACATATTTAACGACAATGACATATTTAACGACAATGACATATTTAACAACAATGACATATTAAACAACACTGACATATTTAACAACACTGATATATTTAACGACACTGACATATTTAACGACAATGACATATTTAACGACACTGACATATTTAACAACACTGACATATTTAACGACAATGACATATTTAACAACAATGACATATTTAACAACAAAGACATATTTAACGACAATGACATATTTAACAACAATGATATATTTAACGACACTGACATATTTAACAACAAAGACATATTTAACGACACTGACATATTTAACAACACTGACATATTTAACAACAATGACATATTTAACGACAATGACATATTTAACGACACTGACATATTTAACAACACTGACATATTTAACAACACTGATATATTTAACAACAATGACATATTTAACGACAATGACATTTAACGACACTGACATATTTAACAACACTGACATATTTAACGACAATGACATATTTAACAATGATATATTTAACAACAATGACATATTTAACAACAATGACATATTTAACGACACTGACATATTTAACAACAATGACATATTTAACAACAATGACATATTTAACAACACTGACATATTTAACAACAATGACATATTTAACAACAATGACATATTTAACGACACTGACATATTTAACAACACTGACATATTTAACGACACTGACATATTTAACGACAATGACATATTTAACAACAATGACATATTTAACAACACTGACATATTTAACAACAATGACATATTTAACAACAATGACATATTTAACGACACTGACATATTTAACAACACTGACATATTTAACGACACTGACATATTTAACGACAATGACATATTTAACAACAATGACATATTTAACAACAATGACATATTTAACAACAATGACATATTTAACAACAATGACATATTTAACGACACTGACATATTTAACGACACTGACATATTTAAGGACAATGACATATTTAACGACACTGACATATTTAACAACACTGACATATTTAACAACAATGACGTATTTACCGACAATGACATATTTAACAACAATGACATATTTAACAACAATGACATATTTAACAACACTGACATATTTAACGACACTGACATATTTAACAACAATGACATATTTAACGACACTGACATATTTAACAACACTGACATATTTAACAACAATGATATATTTAACGACAATGACATATTTAACGACACTGACATATTTAACAACAATGACATATTTAACAACACTGACATATTTAACGACAATGACATATTTAACAACAATGACATATTTAACAACAATGACATATTTAACGACAATGACATATTTAACAACAATGATATATTTAACGACACTGACATATTTAACGACACTGACATATTTAACAACAATGACATATTTAACGACAATGACATATTTAACAACAATGATATATTTAACGACACTGACATATTTAACGACACTGATATATTTAACGACACTGACATATTTAACAACAATGACATATTTAACAACAATGACATATTTAACAACAATGACATATTTAACAACAATGACATATTTAACGACACTGACATATTTAACAACACTGACATATTTAACAACACTGACATATTTAACAACAATGACATATTTAACGACACTGACATATTTAACAACAATGACATATTTAACAACAATGACATTTAACGACAATGACATATTTAACAACACTGACATATTTAACGACAATGACATATTTAACGACACTGGCATATTTAACAACACTGACATATTTAACAACAATGACATATTTAACAACAATGACATATTTAACAACAATGACATATTTAACAACACTGATATATTTAACAACAATGACATATTTAACGACACTGACATATTTAACGACAATGACATATTTAACAACAATGACATATTTAACGACAATGACATATTTAACAACAATGATATATTTAACGACACTGACATATTTAACGACACTGACATATTTAACAACAATGACATAAAATTTTGATTTAAAGCTTTCGTGACTGCAGTAATTCATATTCTTAGTTTTTTCGGTAAAGTCACGTTGAAGAGAAACAACAAAATAACAAAATATATATAAAACAATAAAAAATTCTCACGACGTTTCGACCATAACTCAAACGGTCATCATCAGGTGTGTCGGTTTGCATAAATTTATTTTGAAAACGGCATATTTATTTATATATATAAAAATAACGTTTGCGTCACGCGCAACGATGGCAGTTTGCCAGGACTAGTCCATCTATTTTTTGAAAAGAGGAGGGGGGAGACGAAATTTGTTTTTATGTATGCTGTCTGAAAGGCACTGTAAGCGTGAACAATCAATCAAGAACTGAAATGATTTATCAAATCTTTCCAATGATTGCTAAGATAGAATCCATCTTCTCGGTTGAAATTGTCTCTGTGTTTGTATATGTGGATAGCCTCATGAACGAATCTCTCATGGAAGCCAGATGGCTTACAAAGAACCTCCGTCTTGGAAAAGTCAATGGCATGTGAGCCTACTGAATTAGAACAATGATCTGCTACGGCCGAGGTGTTGGTCCTACCGTGTTTAAGGTCTGCTTTATGTTCACGAATGCGGTCCGAGATATGGCGTTTGGTTTCTCCAATGTAACTACTACCACAGAGGCAACTTAGTTTGTAGACACCAGGGTATTGTATGTCCGGAATCACATCTTTTACAGACGGAACCAGATCACGGATTTTATGTAATGTGTTGAAACGGACCTGGATCTTGTGTTTATTCAAGATTTTGGAGATCTTTTTTGTGATCCCAGCAATGTAGGGTAAAGTGATGGTTTTGAAAGGCTCCTCAAGAGGGTTCTTCTTCATGGTTTGAGTGATAGCTTTGCGGATTGTATAGTCGGAGTAACCATTAGCCCTAAGAGCTTGGTGTACGTGCTTGAGTTCACTGCTTATGTGTTCCTGGTCGGATATGCATTGGGCTCTATGATACAGAGTCTTGATGAGAGAATTCTTCTGTGATGGATGGTGGTGGGAATCCGGTTTCAGATAAGCATCCGTATGGGTAGCTTTCCTGTAGACAGAGTGGCTCATTGAACCATCAGGTCTCTTTTTAATTAGGACATCCAAAAAAGGTATCATGCCATCTATTTCGACTTCCATGGTAAATCTGATGGCTGGGTGTATGGAATTGATGTGGTCGAAGAATTTGTCTAGAGCAGGCCGGCCATGTGGCCAGATGACAAAAGTGTCATCCACGTACCTCTTCCATAAGGTTGGGCGCAGAGTGGCAGTCTGGATGGCGTCAGTCTCAAATTTCTCCATGAAAATGTTAGCTATAACTGGAGAAAGGGGGGAGCCCATTGGGGTGCCCTCAGTTTGTTTGTAGAAAGTTCCATTCCAAGTGAAGTATGTATTGGTTAAACAGTGTCTCACCAGGGGGGGTACCTCAGTGTTTAGTCCTTGATGAACCAAGTCTTCAATGATTGCAATGGTGTCAGGTACAGGAACCTTGGTGAATAAGGAAACTACATCAAAACTGACAAGCAGGTCGTCTGGGGACAGGGAAATACCCTTGATTGTTGATACCAGGTGAGTAGAATTTTGTACCGCAGAGGTGGTCTTTCCAGTGAAAGGACGCAGGATTTCAGACAAAAAACGAGCTAGTTTGTAGGTGGGGGAGCTGATAGTAGAGACTATGGGACGAAGAGGTGTATCAACTTTATGTATTTTTGGTAAGCCGTATAATCTTGGTGGCCTGGCAGCAGAAGGTTTCAACGAAAACTGTTTAGATTGATCAATTAATGCGGTTGAATCAGAAATTATTTTGTTGGTTTGTGTGACGAGGCTGTTGGTGGGATCTCTTTTTATTTTTGTATAACTACCATCGTCGAGTAATTCTTTAATTTTGTTGTTGTATTCTATTTTATCCATGATAACAGTAGCATTGCCTTTGTCAGCTGAGAGAACTACAATATCATTCCTCTTTTTTAATTTATATAATTCAAAACGCTCATCTTTGCTGAGGTTGCTAGCTGGCATCTTAGCGTTTTTGAGGGTTGCAGCGATTTCAGATCTTGCTACGTCTGCAGCGATGTGACCCAGGCCCTTGAGAGCAACGTCTACTTGGGCAATTATATCATTAACTGGTATGTGTTTAGGTGTGACTGCAAAGTTTAGACCTTTAGCTAAAACGGATTTCAGACCATCGGAAATAGAACTGTTACTGCGATTAATTACGACTTTATTAACGTCTAACTTTTTGGTGTGTGGGTCCGGTCTTTTGTTTAAGAGGAGGTTAAATTTGGAAATCAGGTTTTCCTTACATTTGGTCGACATAGTAGCAGCTGAAGAGGCAGTCATATTGTCTACATGTTCCCAATCCGATGTGGACATTATTGCCGTCAATGATAAGTGTGATTTGTAGAGTGTCTTGTCTAACTGATCTAGTTCTGTGCGTATAAGTCTGATTTTTTCTGAGATAAGAGCTAAGCTAGTTTTGAAAAGAATTCGTTTCGCATTAGAAGAAGTTACAGTAGCAGAGGTGAGTGTAAATGCGATTGGTATTACCCCAGAGTCGCGGCATCTCTTCAGGAAGGTGAGAGACTCGATCAGCTGAGCTTTCTTATCCCGGAGTTTGTTGAAAGATCTTAAAGTTATGTGAAAACCCTCCCCGTAGAGGCGATTAAATTTTGATTTAAAGCTTTCGTGACTGCAGTAATTCATATTCTTAGTTTTTTCGGTAAAGTCACGTTGAAGAGAAACAACAAAATAACAAAATATATATAAAACAATAAAAAATTCTCACGACGTTTCGACCATAACTCAAACGGTCATCATCAGGTGTGTCGGTTTGCATAAATTTATTTTGAAAACGGCATATTTATTTATATATATAAAAATAACGTTTGCGTCACGCGCAACGATGGCAGTTTGCCAGGACTAGTCCATCTATTTTTTGAAAAGAGGAGGGGGGAGACGAAATTTGTTTTTATGTATGCTGTCTGAAAGGCACTGTAAGCGTGAACAATCAATCAAGAACTGAAATGATTTATCAAATCTTTCCAATGATTGCTAAGATAGAATCCATCTTCTCGGTTGAAATTGTCTCTGTGTTTGTATATGTGGATAGCCTCATGAACGAATCTCTCATGGAAGCCAGATGGCTTACAAAGAACCTCCGTCTTGGAAAAGTCAATGGCATGTGAGCCTACTGAATTAGAACAATGATCTGCTACGGCCGAGGTGTTGGTCCTACCGTGTTTAAGGTCTGCTTTATGTTCACGAATGCGGTCCGAGATATGGCGTTTGGTTTCTCCAATGTAACTACTACCACAGAGGCAACTTAGTTTGTAGACACCAGGGTATTGTATGTCCGGAATCACATCTTTTACAGACGGAACCAGATCACGGATTTTATGTAATGTGTTGAAACGGACCTGGATCTTGTGTTTATTCAAGATTTTGGAGATCTTTTTTGTGATCCCAGCAATGTAGGGTAAAGTGATGGTTTTGAAAGGCTCCTCAAGAGGGTTCTTCTTCATGGTTTGAGTGATAGCTTTGCGGATTGTATAGTCGGAGTAACCATTAGCCCTAAGAGCTTGGTGTACGTGCTTGAGTTCACTGCTTATGTGTTCCTGGTCGGATATGCATTGGGCTCTATGATACAGAGTCTTGATGAGAGAATTCTTCTGTGATGGATGGTGGTGGGAATCCGGTTTCAGATAAGCATCCGTATGGGTAGCTTTCCTGTAGACAGAGTGGCTCATTGAACCATCAGGTCTCTTTTTAATTAGGACATCCAAAAAAGGTATCATGCCATCTATTTCGACTTCCATGGTAAATCTGATGGCTGGGTGTATGGAATTGATGTGGTCGAAGAATTTGTCTAGAGCAGGCCGGCCATGTGGCCAGATGACAAAAGTGTCATCCACGTACCTCTTCCATAAGGTTGGGCGCAGAGTGGCAGTCTGGATGGCGTCAGTCTCAAATTTCTCCATGAAAATGTTAGCTATAACTGGAGAAAGGGGGGAGCCCATTGGGGTGCCCTCAGTTTGTTTGTAGAAAGTTCCATTCCAAGTGAAGTATGTATTGGTTAAACAGTGTCTCACCAGGGGGGGTACCTCAGTGTTTAGTCCTTGATGAACCAAGTCTTCAATGATTGCAATGGTGTCAGGTACAGGAACCTTGGTGAATAAGGAAACTACATCAAAACTGACAAGCAGGTCGTCTGGGGACAGGGAAATACCCTTGATTGTTGATACCAGGTGAGTAGAATTTTGTACCGCAGAGGTGGTCTTTCCAGTGAAAGGACGCAGGATTTCAGACAAAAAACGAGCTAGTTTGTAGGTGGGGGAGCTGATAGTAGAGACTATGGGACGAAGAGGTGTATCAACTTTATGTATTTTTGGTAAGCCGTATAATCTTGGTGGCCTGGCAGCAGAAGGTTTCAACGAAAACTGTTTAGATTGATCAATTAATGCGGTTGAATCAGAAATTATTTTGTTGGTTTGTGTGACGAGGCTGTTGGTGGGATCTCTTTTTATTTTTGTATAACTACCATCGTCGAGTAATTCTTTAATTTTGTTGTTGTATTCTATTTTATCCATGATAACAGTAGCATTGCCTTTGTCAGCTGAGAGAACTACAATATCATTCCTCTTTTTTAATTTATATAATTCAAAACGCTCATCTTTGCTGAGGTTGCTAGCTGGCATCTTAGCGTTTTTGAGGGTTGCAGCGATTTCAGATCTTGCTACGTCTGCAGCGATGTGACCCAGGCCCTTGAGAGCAACGTCTACTTGGGCAATTATATCATTAACTGGTATGTGTTTAGGTGTGACTGCAAAGTTTAGACCTTTAGCTAAAACGGATTTCAGACCATCGGAAATAGAACTGTTACTGCGATTAATTACGACTTTATTAACGTCTAACTTTTTGGTGTGTGGGTCCGGTCTTTTGTTTAAGAGGAGGTTAAATTTGGAAATCAGGTTTTCCTTACATTTGGTCGACATAGTAGCAGCTGAAGAGGCAGTCATATTGTCTACATGTTCCCAATCCGATGTGGACATTATTGCCGTCAATGATAAGTGTGATTTGTAGAGTGTCTTGTCTAACTGATCTAGTTCTGTGCGTATAAGTCTGATTTTTTCTGAGATAAGAGCTAAGCTAGTTTTGAAAAGAATTCGTTTCGCATTAGAAGAAGTTACAGTAGCAGAGGTGAGTGTAAATGCGATTGGTATTACCCCAGAGTCGCGGCATCTCTTCAGGAAGGTGAGAGACTCGATCAGCTGAGCTTTCTTATCCCGGAGTTTGTTGAAAGATCTTAAAGTTATGTGAAAACCCTCCCCGTAGAGGCGATTAAATTTTGATTTAAAGCTTTCGTGACTGCAGTAATTCATATTCTTAGTTTTTTCGGTAAAGTCACGTTGAAGAGAAACAACAAAATAACAAAATATATATAAAACAATAAAAAATTCTCACGACGTTTCGACCATAACTCAAACGGTCATCATCAGGTGTGTCGGTTTGCATAAATTTATTTTGAAAACGGCATATTTATTTATATATATAAAAATAACGTTTGCGTCACGCGCAACGATGGCAGTTTGCCAGGACTAGTCCATCTATTTTTTGAAAAGAGGAGGGGGGAGACGAAATTTGTTTTTATGTATGCTGTCTGAAAGGCACTGTAAGCGTGAACAATCAATCAAGAACTGAAATGATTTATCAAATCTTTCCAATGATTGCTAAGATAGAATCCATCTTCTCGGTTGAAATTGTCTCTGTGTTTGTATATGTGGATAGCCTCATGAACGAATCTCTCATGGAAGCCAGATGGCTTACAAAGAACCTCCGTCTTGGAAAAGTCAATGGCATGTGAGCCTACTGAATTAGAACAATGATCTGCTACGGCCGAGGTGTTGGTCCTACCGTGTTTAAGGTCTGCTTTATGTTCACGAATGCGGTCCGAGATATGGCGTTTGGTTTCTCCAATGTAACTACTACCACAGAGGCAACTTAGTTTGTAGACACCAGGGTATTGTATGTCCGGAATCACATCTTTTACAGACGGAACCAGATCACGGATTTTATGTAATGTGTTGAAACGGACCTGGATCTTGTGTTTATTCAAGATTTTGGAGATCTTTTTTGTGATCCCAGCAATGTAGGGTAAAGTGATGGTTTTGAAAGGCTCCTCAAGAGGGTTCTTCTTCATGGTTTGAGTGATAGCTTTGCGGATTGTATAGTCGGAGTAACCATTAGCCCTAAGAGCTTGGTGTACGTGCTTGAGTTCACTGCTTATGTGTTCCTGGTCGGATATGCATTGGGCTCTATGATACAGAGTCTTGATGAGAGAATTCTTCTGTGATGGATGGTGGTGGGAATCCGGTTTCAGATAAGCATCCGTATGGGTAGCTTTCCTGTAGACAGAGTGGCTCATTGAACCATCAGGTCTCTTTTTAATTAGGACATCCAAAAAAGGTATCATGCCATCTATTTCGACTTCCATGGTAAATCTGATGGCTGGGTGTATGGAATTGATGTGGATTCTATCTTAGCAATCATTGGAAAGATTTGATAAATCATTTCAGTTCTTGATTGATTGTTCACGCTTACAGTGCCTTTCAGACAGCATACATAAAAACAAATTTCGTCTCCCCCCTCCTCTTTTCAAAAAATAGATGGACTAGTCCTGGCAAACTGCCATCGTTGCGCGTGACGCAAACGTTATTTTTATATATATAAATAAATATGCCGTTTTCAAAATAAATTTATGCAAACCGACACACCTGATGATGACCGTTTGAGTTATGGTCGAAACGTCGTGAGAATTTTTTATTGTTTTATATATATTTTGTTATTTTGTTGTTTCTCTTCAACGTGACTTTACCGAAAAAACTAAGAATATGAATTACTGCAGTCACGAAAGCTTTAAATCAAAATTTAATCGCCTCTACGGGGAGGGTTTTCACATAACTTTAAGATCTTTCAACAAACTCCGGGATAAGAAAGCTCAGCTGATCGAGTCTCTCACCTTCCTGAAGAGATGCCGCGACTCTGGGGTAATACCAATCGCATTTACACTCACCTCTGCTACTGTAACTTCTTCTAATGCGAAACGAATTCTTTTCAAAACTAGCTTAGCTCTTATCTCAGAAAAAATCAGACTTATACGCACAGAACTAGATCAGTTAGACAAGACACTCTACAAATCACACTTATCATTGACGGCAATAATGTCCACATCGGATTGGGAACATGTAGACAATATGACTGCCTCTTCAGCTGCTACTATGTCGACCAAATGTAAGGAAAACCTGATTTCCAAATTTAACCTCCTCTTAAACAAAAGACCGGACCCACACACCAAAAAGTTAGACGTTAATAAAGTCGTAATTAATCGCAGTAACAGTTCTATTTCCGATGGTCTGAAATCCGTTTTAGCTAAAGGTCTAAACTTTGCAGTCACACCTAAACACATACCAGTTAATGATATAATTGCCCAAGTAGACGTTGCTCTCAAGGGCCTGGGTCACATCGCTGCAGACGTAGCAAGATCTGAAATCGCTGCAACCCTCAAAAACGCTAAGATGCCAGCTAGCAACCTCAGCAAAGATGAACGTTTTGAATTATATAAATTAAAAAAGAGGAATGATATTGTAGTTCTCTCAGCTGACAAAGGCAATGCTACTGTTATCATGGATAAAATAGAATACAACAACAAAATTAAAGAATTACTCGACGATGGTAGTTATACAAAAATAAAAAGAGATCCCACCAACAGCCTCGTCACACAAACCAACAAAATAATTTCTGATTCAACCGCATTAATTGATCAATCTAAACAGTTTTCGTTGAAACCTTCTGCTGCCAGGCCACCAAGATTATACGGCTTACCAAAAATACATAAAGTTGATACACCTCTTCGTCCCATAGTCTCTACTATCAGCTCCCCCACCTACAAACTAGCTCGTTTTTTGTCTGAAATCCTGCGTCCTTTCACTGGAAAGACCACCTCTGCGGTACAAAATTCTACTCACCTGGTATCAACAATCAAGGGTATTTCCCTGTCCCCAGACGACCTGCTTGTCAGTTTTGATGTAGTTTCCTTATTCACCAAGGTTCCTGTACCTGACACCATTGCAATCATTGAAGACTTGGTTCATCAAGGACTAAACACTGAGGTACCCCCCCTGGTGAGACACTGTTTAACCAATACATACTTCACTTGGAATGGAACTTTCTACAAACAAACTGAGGGCACCCCAATGGGCTCCCCCCTTTCTCCAGTTATAGCTAACATTTTCATGGAGAAATTTGAGACTGACGCCATCCAGACTGCCACTCTGCGCCCAACCTTATGGAAGAGGTACGTGGATGACACTTTTGTCATCTGGCCACATGGCCGGCCTGCTCTAGACAAATTCTTCGACCACATCAATTCCATACACCCAGCCATCAGATTTACCATGGAAGTCGAAATAGATGGCATGATACCTTTTTTGGATGTCCTAATTAAAAAGAGACCTGATGGTTCAATGAGCCACTCTGTCTACAGGAAAGCTACCCATACGGATGCTTATCTGAAACCGGATTCCCACCACCATCCATCACAGAAGAATTCTCTCATCAAGACTCTGTATCATAGAGCCCAATGCATATCCGACCAGGAACACATAAGCAGTGAACTCAAGCACGTACACCAAGCTCTTAGGGCTAATGGTTACTCCGACTATACAATCCGCAAAGCTATCACTCAAACCATGAAGAAGAACCCTCTTGAGGAGCCTTTCAAAACCATCACTTTACCCTACATTGCTGGGATCACAAAAAAGATCTCCAAAATCTTGAATAAACACAAGATCCAGGTCCGTTTCAACACATTACATAAAATCCGTGATCTGGTTCCGTCTGTAAAAGATGTGATTCCGGACATACAATACCCTGGTGTCTACAAACTAAGTTGCCTCTGTGGTAGTAGTTACATTGGAGAAACCAAACGCCATATCTCGGACCGCATTCGTGAACATAAAGCAGACCTTAAACACGGTAGGACCAACACCTCGGCCGTAGCAGATCATTGTTCTAATTCAGTAGGCTCACATGCCATTGACTTTTCCAAGACGGAGGTTCTTTGTAAGCCATCTGGCTTCCATGAGAGATTCGTTCATGAGGCTATCCACATATACAAACACAGAGACAATTTCAACCGAGAAGATGGATTCTATCTTAGCAATCATTGGAAAGATTTGATAAATCATTTCAGTTCTTGATTGATTGTTCACGCTTACAGTGCCTTTCAGACAGCATACATAAAAACAAATTTCGTCTCCCCCCTCCTCTTTTCAAAAAATAGATGGACTAGTCCTGGCAAACTGCCATCGTTGCGCGTGACGCAAACGTTATTTTTATATATATAAATAAATATGCCGTTTTCAAAATAAATTTATGCAAACCGACACACCTGATGATGACCGTTTGAGTTATGGTCGAAACGTCGTGAGAATTTTTTATTGTTTTATATATATTTTGTTATTTTGTTGTTTCTCTTCAACGTGACTTTACCGAAAAAACTAAGAATATGAATTACTGCAGTCACGAAAGCTTTAAATCAAAATTTAATCGCCTCTACGGGGAGGGTTTTCACATAACTTTAAGATCTTTCAACAAACTCCGGGATAAGAAAGCTCAGCTGATCGAGTCTCTCACCTTCCTGAAGAGATGCCGCGACTCTGGGGTAATACCAATCGCATTTACACTCACCTCTGCTACTGTAACTTCTTCTAATGCGAAACGAATTCTTTTCAAAACTAGCTTAGCTCTTATCTCAGAAAAAATCAGACTTATACGCACAGAACTAGATCAGTTAGACAAGACACTCTACAAATCACACTTATCATTGACGGCAATAATGTCCACATCGGATTGGGAACATGTAGACAATATGACTGCCTCTTCAGCTGCTACTATGTCGACCAAATGTAAGGAAAACCTGATTTCCAAATTTAACCTCCTCTTAAACAAAAGACCGGACCCACACACCAAAAAGTTAGACGTTAATAAAGTCGTAATTAATCGCAGTAACAGTTCTATTTCCGATGGTCTGAAATCCGTTTTAGCTAAAGGTCTAAACTTTGCAGTCACACCTAAACACATACCAGTTAATGATATAATTGCCCAAGTAGACGTTGCTCTCAAGGGCCTGGGTCACATCGCTGCAGACGTAGCAAGATCTGAAATCGCTGCAACCCTCAAAAACGCTAAGATGCCAGCTAGCAACCTCAGCAAAGATGAGCGTTTTGAATTATATAAATTAAAAAAGAGGAATGATATTGTAGTTCTCTCAGCTGACAAAGGCAATGCTACTGTTATCATGGATAAAATAGAATACAACAACAAAATTAAAGAATTACTCGACGATGGTAGTTATACAAAAATAAAAAGAGATCCCACCAACAGCCTCGTCACACAAACCAACAAAATAATTTCTGATTCAACCGCATTAATTGATCAATCTAAACAGTTTTCGTTGAAACCTTCTGCTGCCAGGCCACCAAGATTATACGGCTTACCAAAAATACATAAAGTTGATACACCTCTTCGTCCCATAGTCTCTACTATCAGCTCCCCCACCTACAAACTAGCTCGTTTTTTGTCTGAAATCCTGCGTCCTTTCACTGGAAAGACCACCTCTGCGGTACAAAATTCTACTCACCTGGTATCAACAATCAAGGGTATTTCCCTGTCCCCAGACGACCTGCTTGTCAGTTTTGATGTAGTTTCCTTATTCACCAAGGTTCCTGTACCTGACACCATTGCAATCATTGAAGACTTGGTTCATCAAGGACTAAACACTGAGGTACCCCCCCTGGTGAGACACTGTTTAACCAATACATACTTCACTTGGAATGGAACTTTCTACAAACAAACTGAGGGCACCCCAATGGGCTCCCCCCTTTCTCCAGTTATAGCTAACATTTTCATGGAGAAATTTGAGACTGACGCCATCCAGACTGCCACTCTGCGCCCAACCTTATGGAAGAGGTACGTGGATGACACTTTTGTCATCTGGCCACATGGCCGGCCTGCTCTAGACAAATTCTTCGACCACATCAATTCCATACACCCAGCCATCAGATTTACCATGGAAGTCGAAATAGATGGCATGATACCTTTTTTGGATGTCCTAATTAAAAAGAGACCTGATGGTTCAATGAGCCACTCTGTCTACAGGAAAGCTACCCATACGGATGCTTATCTGAAACCGGATTCCCACCACCATCCATCACAGAAGAATTCTCTCATCAAGACTCTGTATCATAGAGCCCAATGCATATCCGACCAGGAACACATAAGCAGTGAACTCAAGCACGTACACCAAGCTCTTAGGGCTAATGGTTACTCCGACTATACAATCCGCAAAGCTATCACTCAAACCATGAAGAAGAACCCTCTTGAGGAGCCTTTCAAAACCATCACTTTACCCTACATTGCTGGGATCACAAAAAAGATCTCCAAAATCTTGAATAAACACAAGATCCAGGTCCGTTTCAACACATTACATAAAATCCGTGATCTGGTTCCGTCTGTAAAAGATGTGATTCCGGACATACAATACCCTGGTGTCTACAAACTAAGTTGCCTCTGTGGTAGTAGTTACATTGGAGAAACCAAACGCCATATCTCGGACCGCATTCGTGAACATAAAGCAGACCTTAAACACGGTAGGACCAACACCTCGGCCGTAGCAGATCATTGTTCTAATTCAGTAGGCTCACATGCCATTGACTTTTCCAAGACGGAGGTTCTTTGTAAGCCATCTGGCTTCCATGAGAGATTCGTTCATGAGGCTATCCACATATACAAACACAGAGACAATTTCAACCGAGAAGATGGATTCTATCTTAGCAATCATTGGAAAGATTTGATAAATCATTTCAGTTCTTGATTGATTGTTCACGCTTACAGTGCCTTTCAGACAGCATACATAAAAACAAATTTCGTCTCCCCCCTCCTCTTTTCAAAAAATAGATGGACTAGTCCTGGCAAACTGCCATCGTTGCGCGTGACGCAAACGTTATTTTTATATATATAAATAAATATGCCGTTTTCAAAATAAATTTATGCAAACCGACACACCTGATGATGACCGTTTGAGTTATGGTCGAAACGTCGTGAGAATTTTTTATTGTTTTATATATATTTTGTTATTTTGTTGTTTCTCTTCAACGTGACTTTACCGAAAAAACTAAGAATATGAATTACTGCAGTCACGAAAGCTTTAAATCAAAATTTAATCGCCTCTACGGGGAGGGTTTTCACATAACTTTAAGATCTTTCAACAAACTCCGGGATAAGAAAGCTCAGCTGATCGAGTCTCTCACCTTCCTGAAGAGATGCCGCGACTCTGGGGTAATACCAATCGCATTTACACTCACCTCTGCTACTGTAACTTCTTCTAATGCGAAACGAATTCTTTTCAAAACTAGCTTAGCTCTTATCTCAGAAAAAATCAGACTTATACGCACAGAACTAGATCAGTTAGACAAGACACTCTACAAATCACACTTATCATTGACGGCAATAATGTCCACATCGGATTGGGAACATGTAGACAATATGACTGCCTCTTCAGCTGCTACTATGTCGACCAAATGTAAGGAAAACCTGATTTCCAAATTTAACCTCCTCTTAAACAAAAGACCGGACCCACACACCAAAAAGTTAGACGTTAATAAAGTCGTAATTAATCGCAGTAACAGTTCTATTTCCGATGGTCTGAAATCCGTTTTAGCTAAAGGTCTAAACTTTGCAGTCACACCTAAACACATACCAGTTAATGATATAATTGCCCAAGTAGACGTTGCTCTCAAGGGCCTGGGTCACATCGCTGCAGACGTAGCAAGATCTGAAATCGCTGCAACCCTCAAAAACGCTAAGATGCCAGCTAGCAACCTCAGCAAAGATGAGCGTTTTGAATTATATAAATTAAAAAAGAGGAATGATATTGTAGTTCTCTCAGCTGACAAAGGCAATGCTACTGTTATCATGGATAAAATAGAATACAACAACAAAATTAAAGAATTACTCGACGATGGTAGTTATACAAAAATAAAAAGAGATCCCACCAACAGCCTCGTCACACAAACCAACAAAATAATTTCTGATTCAACCGCATTAATTGATCAATCTAAACAGTTTTCGTTGAAACCTTCTGCTGCCAGGCCACCAAGATTATACGGCTTACCAAAAATACATAAAGTTGATACACCTCTTCGTCCCATAGTCTCTACTATCAGCTCCCCCACCTACAAACTAGCTCGTTTTTTGTCTGAAATCCTGCGTCCTTTCACTGGAAAGACCACCTCTGCGGTACAAAATTCTACTCACCTGGTATCAACAATCAAGGGTATTTCCCTGTCCCCAGACGACCTGCTTGTCAGTTTTGATGTAGTTTCCTTATTCACCAAGGTTCCTGTACCTGACACCATTGCAATCATTGAAGACTTGGTTCATCAAGGACTAAACACTGAGGTACCCCCCCTGGTGAGACACTGTTTAACCAATACATACTTCACTTGGAATGGAACTTTCTACAAACAAACTGAGGGCACCCCAATGGGCTCCCCCCTTTCTCCAGTTATAGCTAACATTTTCATGGAGAAATTTGAGACTGACGCCATCCAGACTGCCACTCTGCGCCCAACCTTATGGAAGAGGTACGTGGATGACACTTTTGTCATCTGGCCACATGGCCGGCCTGCTCTAGACAAATTCTTCGACCACATCAATTCCATACACCCAGCCATCAGATTTACCATGGAAGTCGAAATAGATGGCATGATACCTTTTTTGGATGTCCTAATTAAAAAGAGACCTGATGGTTCAATGAGCCACTCTGTCTACAGGAAAGCTACCCATACGGATGCTTATCTGAAACCGGATTCCCACCACCATCCATCACAGAAGAATTCTCTCATCAAGACTCTGTATCATAGAGCCCAATGCATATCCGACCAGGAACACATAAGCAGTGAACTCAAGCACGTACACCAAGCTCTTAGGGCTAATGGTTACTCCGACTATACAATCCGCAAAGCTATCACTCAAACCATGAAGAAGAACCCTCTTGAGGAGCCTTTCAAAACCATCACTTTACCCTACATTGCTGGGATCACAAAAAAAAAAAAAAAAAGATCTCCAAAATCTTGAATAAACACAAGATCCAGGTCCGTTTCAACACATTACATAAAATCCGTGATCTGGTTCCGTCTGTAAAAGATGTGATTCCGGACATACAATACCCTGGTGTCTACAAACTAAGTTGCCTCTGTGGTAGTAGTTACATTGGAGAAACCAAACGCCATATCTCGGACCGCATTCGTGAACATAAAGCAGACCTTAAACACGGTAGGACCAACACCTCGGCCGTAGCAGATCATTGTTCTAATTCAGTAGGCTCACATGCCATTGACTTTTCCAAGACGGAGGTTCTTTGTAAGCCATCTGGCTTCCATGAGAGATTCGTTCATGAGGCTATCCACATATACAAACACAGAGACAATTTCAACCGAGAAGATGGATTCTATCTTAGCAATCATTGGAAAGATTTGATAAATCATTTCAGTTCTTGATTGATTGTTCACGCTTACAGTGCCTTTCAGACAGCATACATAAAAACAAATTTCGTCTCCCCCCTCCTCTTTTCAAAAAATAGATGGACTAGTCCTGGCAAACTGCCATCGTTGCGCGTGACGCAAACGTTATTTTTATATATATAAATAAATATGCCGTTTTCAAAATAAATTTATGCAAACCGACACACCTGATGATGACCGTTTGAGTTATGGTCGAAACGTCGTGAGAATTTTTTATTGTTTTATATATATTTTGTTATTTTGTTGTTTCTCTTCAACGTGACTTTACCGAAAAAACTAAGAATATGAATTACTGCAGTCACGAAAGCTTTAAATCAAAATTTAATCGCCTCTACGGGGAGGGTTTTCACATAACTTTAAGATCTTTCAACAAACTCCGGGATAAGAAAGCTCAGCTGATCGAGTCTCTCACCTTCCTGAAGAGATGCCGCGACTCTGGGGTAATACCAATCGCATTTACACTCACCTCTGCTACTGTAACTTCTTCTAATGCGAAACGAATTCTTTTCAAAACTAGCTTAGCTCTTATCTCAGAAAAAATCAGACTTATACGCACAGAACTAGATCAGTTAGACAAGACACTCTACAAATCACACTTATCATTGACGGCAATAATGTCCACATCGGATTGGGAACATGTAGACAATATGACTGCCTCTTCAGCTGCTACTATGTCGACCAAATGTAAGGAAAACCTGATTTCCAAATTTAACCTCCTCTTAAACAAAAGACCGGACCCACACACCAAAAAGTTAGACGTTAATAAAGTCGTAATTAATCGCAGTAACAGTTCTATTTCCGATGGTCTGAAATCCGTTTTAGCTAAAGGTCTAAACTTTGCAGTCACACCTAAACACATACCAGTTAATGATATAATTGCCCAAGTAGACGTTGCTCTCAAGGGCCTGGGTCACATCGCTGCAGACGTAGCAAGATCTGAAATCGCTGCAACCCTCAAAAACGCTAAGATGCCAGCTAGCAACCTCAGCAAAGATGAGCGTTTTGAATTATATAAATTAAAAAAGAGGAATGATATTGTAGTTCTCTCAGCTGACAAAGGCAATGCTACTGTTATCATGGATAAAATAGAATACAACAACAAAATTAAAGAATTACTCGACGATGGTAGTTATACAAAAATAAAAAGAGATCCCACCAACAGCCTCGTCACACAAACCAACAAAATAATTTCTGATTCAACCGCATTAATTGATCAATCTAAACAGTTTTCGTTGAAACCTTCTGCTGCCAGGCCACCAAGATTATACGGCTTACCAAAAATACATAAAGTTGATACACCTCTTCGTCCCATAGTCTCTACTATCAGCTCCCCCACCTACAAACTAGCTCGTTTTTTGTCTGAAATCCTGCGTCCATTCACTGGAAAGACCAACTCTGCGGTACAAAATTCTACTCACCTGGTATCAACAATCAAGGGTATTTCCCTGTCCCCAGACGACCTGCTTGTCAGTTTTGATGTAGTTTCCTTATTCACCAAGGTTCCTGTACCTGACACCATTGCAATCATTGAAGACTTGGTTCATCAAGGACTAAACACTGAGGTACCCCCCCTGGTGAGACACTGTTTAACCAATACATACTTCACTTGGAATGGAACTTTCTACAAACAAACTGAGGGCACCCCAATGGGCTCCCCCCTTTCTCCAGTTATAGCTAACATTTTCATGGAGAAATTTGAGACTGACGCCATCCAGACTGCCACTCTGCGCCCAACCTTATGGAAGAGGTACGTGGATGACACTTTTGTCATCTGGCCACATGGCCGGCCTGCTCTAGACAAATTCTTCGACCACATCAATTCCATACACCCAGCCATCAGATTTACCATGGAAGTCGAAATAGATGGCATGATACCTTTTTTGGATGTCCTAATTAAAAAGAGACCTGATGGTTCAATGAGCCACTCTGTCTACAGGAAAGCTACCCATACGGATGCTTATCTGAAACCGGATTCCCACCACCATCCATCACAGAAGAATTCTCTCATCAAGACTCTGTATCATAGAGCCCAATGCATATCCGACCAGGAACACATAAGCAGTGAACTCAAGCACGTACACCAAGCTCTTAGGGCTAATGGTTACTCCGACTATACAATCCGCAAAGCTATCACTCAAACCATGAAGAAGAACCCTCTTGAGGAGCCTTTCAAAACCATCACTTTACCCTACATTGCTGGGATCACAAAAAAGATCTCCAAAATCTTGAATAAACACAAGATCCAGGTCCGTTTCAACACATTACATAAAATCCGTGATCTGGTTCCGTCTGTAAAAGATGTGATTCCGGACATACAATACCCTGGTGTCTACAAACTAAGTTGCCTCTGTGGTAGTAGTTACATTGGAGAAACCAAACGCCATATCTCGGACCGCATTCGTGAACATAAAGCAGACCTTAAACACGGTAGGACCAACACCTCGGCCGTAGCAGATCATTGTTCTAATTCAGTAGGCTCACATGCCATTGACTTTTCCAAGACGGAGGTTCTTTGTAAGCCATCTGGCTTCCATGAGAGATTCGTTCATGAGGCTATCCACATATACAAACACAGAGACAATTTCAACCGAGAAGATGGATTCTATCTTAGCAATCATTGGAAAGATTTGATAAATCATTTCAGTTCTTGATTGATTGTTCACGCTTACAGTGCCTTTCAGACAGCATACATAAAAACAAATTTCGTCTCCCCCCTCCTCTTTTCAAAAAATAGATGGACTAGTCCTGGCAAACTGCCATCGTTGCGCGTGACGCAAACGTTATTTTTATATATATAAATAAATATGCCGTTTTCAAAATAAATTTATGCAAACCGACACACCTGATGATGACCGTTTGAGTTATGGTCGAAACGTCGTGAGAATTTTTTATTGTTTTATATATATTTTGTTATTTTGTTGTTTCTCTTCAACGTGACTTTACCGAAAAAACTAAGAATATGAATTACTGCAGTCACGAAAGCTTTAAATCAAAATTTAATCGCCTCTACGGGGAGGGTTTTCACATAACTTTAAGATCTTTCAACAAACTCCGGGATAAGAAAGCTCAGCTGATCGAGTCTCTCACCTTCCTGAAGAGATGCCGCGACTCTGGGGTAATACCAATCGCATTTACACTCACCTCTGCTACTGTAACTTCTTCTAATGCGAAACGAATTCTTTTCAAAACTAGCTTAGCTCTTATCTCAGAAAAAATCAGACTTATACGCACAGAACTAGATCAGTTAGACAAGACACTCTACAAATCACACTTATCATTGACGGCAATAATGTCCACATCGGATTGGGAACATGTAGACAATATGACTGCCTCTTCAGCTGCTACTATGTCGACCAAATGTAAGGAAAACCTGATTTCCAAATTTAACCTCCTCTTAAACAAAAGACCGGACCCACACACCAAAAAGTTAGATGTTAATAAAGTCGTAATTAATCGCAGTAACAGTTCTATTTCCGATGGTCTGAAATCCGTTTTAGCTAAAGGTCTAAACTTTGCAGTCACACCTAAACACATACCAGTTAATGATATAATTGCCCAAGTAGACGTTGCTCTCAAGGGCCTGGGTCACATCGCTGCAGACGTAGCAAGATCTGAAATCGCTGCAACCCTCAAAAACGCTAAGATGCCAGCTAGCAACCTCAGCAAAGATGAGCGTTTTGAATTATATAAATTAAAAAAGAGGAATGATATTGTAGTTCTCTCAGCTGACAAAGGCAATGCTACTGTTATCATGGATAAAATAGAATACAACAACAAAATTAAAGAATTACTCGACGATGGTAGTTATACAAAAATAAAAAGAGATCCCACCAACAGCCTCGTCACACAAACCAACAAAATAATTTCTGATTCAACCGCATTAATTGATCAATCTAAACAGTTTTCGTTGAAACCTTCTGCTGCCAGGCCACCAAGATTATACGGCTTACCAAAAATACATAAAGTTGATACACCTCTTCGTCCCATAGTCTCTACTATCAGCTCCCCCACCTACAAACTAGCTCGTTTTTTGTCTGAAATCCTGCGTCCTTTCACTGGAAAGACCACCTCTGCGGTACAAAATTCTACTCACCTGGTATCAACAATCAAGGGTATTTCCCTGTCCCCAGACGACCTGCTTGTCAGTTTTGATGTAGTTTCCTTATTCACCAAGGTTCCTGTACCTGACACCATTGCAATCATTGAAGACTTGGTTCATCAAGGACTAAACACTGAGGTACCCCCCCTGGTGAGACACTGTTTAACCAATACATACTTCACTTGGAATGGAACTTTCTACAAACAAACTGAGGGCACCCCAATGGGCTCCCCCCTTTCTCCAGTTATAGCTAACATTTTCATGGAGAAATTTGAGACTGACGCCATCCAGACTGCCACTCTGCGCCCAACCTTATGGAAGAGGTACGTGGATGACACTTTTGTCATCTGGCCACATGGCCGGCCTGCTCTAGACAAATTCTTCGACCACATCAATTCCATACACCCAGCCATCAGATTTACCATGGAAGTCGAAATAGATGGCATGATACCTTTTTTGGATGTCCTAATTAAAAAGAGACCTGATGGTTCAATGAGCCACTCTGTCTACAGGAAAGCTACCCATACGGATGCTTATCTGAAACCGGATTCCCACCACCATCCATCACAGAAGAATTCTCTCATCAAGACTCTGTATCATAGAGCCCAATGCATATCCGACCAGGAACACATAAGCAGTGAACTCAAGCACGTACACCAAGCTCTTAGGGCTAATGGTTACTCCGACTATACAATCCGCAAAGCTATCACTCAAACCATGAAGAAGAACCCTCTTGAGGAGCCTTTCAAAACCATCACTTTACCCTACATTGCTGGGATCACAAAAAAGATCTCCAAAATCTTGAATAAACACAAGATCCAGGTCCGTTTCAACACATTACATAAAATCCGTGATCTGGTTCCGTCTGTAAAAGATGTGATTCCGGACATACAATACCCTGGTGTCTACAAACTAAGTTGCCTCTGTGGTAGTAGTTACATTGGAGAAACCAAACGCCATATCTCGGACCGCATTCGTGAACATAAAGCAGACCTTAAACACGGTAGGACCAACACCTCGGCCGTAGCAGATCATTGTTCTAATTCAGTAGGCTCACATGCCATTGACTTTTCCAAGACGGAGGTTCTTTGTAAGCCATCTGGCTTCCATGAGAGATTCGTTCATGAGGCTATCCACATATACAAACACAGAGACAATTTCAACCGAGAAGATGGATTCTATCTTAGCAATCATTGGAAAGATTTGATAAATCATTTCAGTTCTTGATTGATTGTTCACGCTTACAGTGCCTTTCAGACAGCATACATAAAAACAAATTTCGTCTCCCCCCTCCTCTTTTCAAAAAAATAGATGGACTAGTCCTGGCAAACTGCCATCGTTGCGCGTGACGCAAACGTTATTTTTATATATATAAATAAATATGCCGTTTTCAAAATAAATTTATGCAAACCGACACACCTGATGATGACCGTTTGAGTTATGGTCGAAACGTCGTGAGAATTTTTTATTGTTTTATATATATTTTGTTATTTTGTTGTTTCTCTTCAACGTGACTTTACCGAAAAAACTAAGAATATGAATTACTGCAGTCACGAAAGCTTTAAATCAAAATTTAATCGCCTCTACGGGGAGGGTTTTCACATAACTTTAAGATCTTTCAACAAACTCCGGGATAAGAAAGCTCAGCTGATCGAGTCTCTCACCTTCCTGAAGAGATGCCGCGACTCTGGGGTAATACCAATCGCATTTACACTCACCTCTGCTACTGTAACTTCTTCTAATGCGAAACGAATTCTTTTCAAAACTAGCTTAGCTCTTATCTCAGAAAAAATCAGACTTATACGCACAGAACTAGATCAGTTAGACAAGACACTCTACAAATCACACTTATCATTGACGGCAATAATGTCCACATCGGATTGGGAACATGTAGACAATATGACTGCCTCTTCAGCTGCTACTATGTCGACCAAATGTAAGGAAAACCTGATTTCCAAATTTAACCTCCTCTTAAACAAAAGACCGGACCCACACACCAAAAAGTTAGACGTTAATAAAGTCGTAATTAATCGCAGTAACAGTTCTATTTCCGATGGTCTGAAATCCGTTTTAGCTAAAGGTCTAAACTTTGCAGTCACACCTAAACACATACCAGTTAATGATATAATTGCCCAAGTAGACGTTGCTCTCAAGGGCCTGGGTCACATCGCTGCAGACGTAGCAAGATCTGAAATCGCTGCAACCCTCAAAAACGCTAAGATGCCAGCTAGCAACCTCAGCAAAGATGAGCGTTTTGAATTATATAAATTAAAAAAGAGGAATGATATTGTAGTTCTCTCAGCTGACAAAGGCAATGCTACTGTTATCATGGATAAAATAGAATACAACAACAAAATTAAAGAATTACTCGACGATGGTAGTTATACAAAAATAAAAAGAGATCCCACCAACAGCCTCGTCACACAAACCAACAAAATAATTTCTGATTCAACCGCATTAATTGATCAATCTAAACAGTTTTCGTTGAAACCTTCTGCTGCCAGGCCACCAAGATTATACGGCTTACCAAAAATACATAAAGTTGATACACCTCTTCGTCCCATAGTCTCTACTATCAGCTCCCCCACCTACAAACTAGCTCGTTTTTTGTCTGAAATCCTGCGTCCTTTCACTGGAAAGACCACCTCTGCGGTACAAAATTCTACTCACCTGGTATCAACAATCAAGGGTATTTCCCTGTCCCCAGACGACCTGCTTGTCAGTTTTGATGTAGTTTCCTTATTCACCAAGGTTCCTGTACCTGACACCATTGCAATCATTGAAGACTTGGTTCATCAAGGACTAAACACTGAGGTACCCCCCCTGGTGAGACACTGTTTAACCAATACATACTTCACTTGGAATGGAACTTTCTACAAACAAACTGAGGGCACCCCAATGGGCTCCCCCCTTTCTCCAGTTATAGCTAACATTTTCATGGAGAAATTTGAGACTGACGCCATCCAGACTGCCACTCTGCGCCCAACCTTATGGAAGAGGTACGTGGATGACACTTTTGTCATCTGGCCACATGGCCGGCCTGCTCTAGACAAATTCTTCGACCACATCAATTCCATACACCCAGCCATCAGATTTACCATGGAAGTCGAAATAGATGGCATGATACCTTTTTTGGATGTCCTAATTAAAAAGAGACCTGATGGTTCAATGAGCCACTCTGTCTACAGGAAAGCTACCCATACGGATGCTTATCTGAAACCGGATTCCCACCACCATCCATCACAGAAGAATTCTCTCATCAAGACTCTGTATCATAGAGCCCAATGCATATCCGACCAGGAACACATAAGCAGTGAACTCAAGCACGTACACCAAGCTCTTAGGGCTAATGGTTACTCCGACTATACAATCCGCAAAGCTATCACTCAAACCATGAAGAAGAACCCTCTTGAGGAGCCTTTCAAAACCATCACTTTACCCTACATTGCTGGGATCACAAAAAAGATCTCCAAAATCTTGAATAAACACAAGATCCAGGTCCGTTTCAACACATTACATAAAATCCGTGATCTGGTTCCGTCTGTAAAAGATGTGATTCCGGACATACAATACCCTGGTGTCTACAAACTAAGTTGCCTCTGTGGTAGTAGTTACATTGGAGAAACCAAACGCCATATCTCGGACCGCATTCGTGAACATAAAGCAGACCTTAAACACGGTAGGACCAACACCTCGGCCGTAGCAGATCATTGTTCTAATTCAGTAGGCTCACATGCCATTGACTTTTCCAAGACGGAGGTTCTTTGTAAGCCATCTGGCTTCCATGAGAGATTCGTTCATGAGGCTATCCACATATACAAACACAGAGACAATTTCAACCGAGAAGATGGATTCTATCTTAGCAATCATTGGAAAGATTTGATAAATCATTTCAGTTCTTGATTGATTGTTCACGCTTACAGTGCCTTTCAGACAGCATACATAAAAACAAATTTCGTCTCCCCCCTCCTCTTTTCAAAAAATAGATGGACTAGTCCTGGCAAACTGCCATCGTTGCGCGTGACGCAAACGTTATTTTTATATATATAAATAAATATGCCGTTTTCAAAATAAATTTATGCAAACCGACACACCTGATGATGACCGTTTGAGTTATGGTCGAAACGTCGTGAGAATTTTTTATTGTTTTATATATATTTTGTTATTTTGTTGTTTCTCTTCAACGTGACTTTACCGAAAAAACTAAGAATATGAATTACTGCAGTCACGAAAGCTTTAAATCAAAATTTAATCGCCTCTACGGGGAGGGTTTTCACATAACTTTAAGATCTTTCAACAAACTCCGGGATAAGAAAGCTCAGCTGATCGAGTCTCTCACCTTCCTGAAGAGATGCCGCGACTCTGGGGTAATACCAATCGCATTTACACTCACCTCTGCTACTGTAACTTCTTCTAATGCGAAACGAATTCTTTTCAAAACTAGCTTAGCTCTTATCTCAGAAAAAATCAGACTTATACGCACAGAACTAGATCAGTTAGACAAGACACTCTACAAATCACACTTATCATTGACGGCAATAATGTCCACATCGGATTGGGAACATGTAGACAATATGACTGCCTCTTCAGCTGCTACTATGTCGACCAAATGTAAGGAAAACCTGATTTCCAAATTTAACCTCCTCTTAAACAAAAGACCGGACCCACACACCAAAAAGTTAGACGTTAATAAAGTCGTAATTAATCGCAGTAACAGTTCTATTTCCGATGGTCTGAAATCCGTTTTAGCTAAAGGTCTAAACTTTGCAGTCACACCTAAACACATACCAGTTAATGATATAATTGCCCAAGTAGACGTTGCTCTCAAGGGCCTGGGTCACATCGCTGCAGACGTAGCAAGATCTGAAATCGCTGCAACCCTCAAAAACGCTAAGATGCCAGCTAGCAACCTCAGCAAAGATGAGCGTTTTGAATTATATAAATTAAAAAAGAGGAATGATATTGTAGTTCTCTCAGCTGACAAAGGCAATGCTACTGTTATCATGGATAAAATAGAATACAACAACAAAATTAAAGAATTACTCGACGATGGTAGTTATACAAAAATAAAAAGAGATCCCACCAACAGCCTCGTCACACAAACCAACAAAATAATTTCTGATTCAACCGCATTAATTGATCAATCTAAACAGTTTTCGTTGAAACCTTCTGCTGCCAGGCCACCAAGATTATACGGCTTACCAAAAATACATAAAGTTGATACACCTCTTCGTCCCATAGTCTCTACTATCAGCTCCCCCACCTACAAACTAGCTCGTTTTTTGTCTGAAATCCTGCGTCCTTTCACTGGAAAGACCACCTCTGCGGTACAAAATTCTACTCACCTGGTATCAACAATCAAGGGTATTTCCCTGTCCCCAGACGACCTGCTTGTCAGTTTTGATGTAGTTTCCTTATTCACCAAGGTTCCTGTACCTGACACCATTGCAATCATTGAAGACTTGGTTCATCAAGGACTAAACACTGAGGTACCCCCCCTGGTGAGACACTGTTTAACCAATACATACTTCACTTGGAATGGAACTTTCTACAAACAAACTGAGGGCACCCCAATGGGCTCCCCCCTTTCTCCAGTTATAGCTAACATTTTCATGGAGAAATTTGAGACTGACGCCATCCAGACTGCCACTCTGCGCCCAACCTTATGGAAGAGGTACGTGGATGACACTTTTGTCATCTGGCCACATGGCCGGCCTGCTCTAGACAAATTCTTCGACCACATCAATTCCATACACCCAGCCATCAGATTTACCATGGAAGTCGAAATAGATGGCATGATACCTTTTTTGGATGTCCTAATTAAAAAGAGACCTGATGGTTCAATGAGCCACTCTGTCTACAGGAAAGCTACCCATACGGATGCTTATCTGAAACCGGATTCCCACCACCATCCATCACAGAAGAATTCTCTCATCAAGACTCTGTATCATAGAGCCCAATGCATATCCGACCAGGAACACATAAGCAGTGAACTCAAGCACGTACACCAAGCTCTTAGGGCTAATGGTTACTCCGACTATACAATCCGCAAAGCTATCACTCAAACCATGAAGAAGAACCCTCTTGAGGAGCCTTTCAAAACCATCACTTTACCCTACATTGCTGGGATCACAAAAAAGATCTCCAAAATCTTGAATAAACACAAGATCCAGGTCCGTTTCAACACATTACATAAAATCCGTGATCTGGTTCCGTCTGTAAAAGATGTGATTCCGGACATACAATACCCTGGTGTCTACAAACTAAGTTGCCTCTGTGGTAGTAGTTACATTGGAGAAACCAAACGCCATATCTCGGACCGCATTCGTGAACATAAAGCAGACCTTAAACACGGTAGGACCAACACCTCGGCCGTAGCAGATCATTGTTCTAATTCAGTAGGCTCACATGCCATTGACTTTTCCAAGACGGAGGTTCTTTGTAAGCCATCTGGCTTCCATGAGAGATTCGTTCATGAGGCTATCCACATATACAAACACAGAGACAATTTCAACCGAGAAGATGGATTCTATCTTAGCAATCATTGGAAAGATTTGATAAATCATTTCAGTTCTTGATTGATTGTTCACGCTTACAGTGCCTTTCAGACAGCATACATAAAAACAAATTTCGTCTCCCCCCTCCTCTTTTCAAAAAATAGATGGACTAGTCCTGGCAAACTGCCATCGTTGCGCGTGACGCAAACGTTATTTTTATATATATAAATAAATATGCCGTTTTCAAAATAAATTTATGCAAACCGACACACCTGATGATGACCGTTTGAGTTATGGTCGAAACGTCGTGAGAATTTTTTATTGTTTTATATATATTTTGTTATTTTGTTGTTTCTCTTCAACGTGACTTTACCGAAAAAACTAAGAATAACAATGACATATTTAACAACACTGACATATTTAACAACAATGACATATTTAACGACAATGACATATTTAACGACACTGACATATTTAACAACACTGACATATTTAACAACACTGACATATTTAACGACAATGACATATTTAACGACACTGACATATTTAACAACAATGACATATTTAACAACACTGACATATTTAACAACAATGACATATTTAACGACACTGACATATTTAACAACAATGACATATTTAACAACAATGACATTTAACGACAATGACATATTTAACAACACTGACATATTTAACGACAATGACATATTTAACGACACTGACATATTTAACAACACTGACATATTTAACAACAATGACATATTTAACAACAATGACATATTTAACAACAATGACATATTTAACAACACTGATATATTTAACAACAATGACATATTTAACGACACTGACATATTTAACGACAATGACATATTTAACAACAATGACATATTTAACGACAATGACATATTTAACGACACTGACATATTTAACAACAATGACATATTTAACAACAATGACATATTTAACAACAATGTTATATTTAACGACACTGACATATTTAACGACACTGACATATTTAACAACAATGACATATTTAACAACACTGACATATTTAACAACAATGACATATTTAACGACAATGACATATTTAACGACACTGACATATTTAACAACACTGACATATTTAACAACACTGACATATTTAACGACAATGACATATTTAACGACACTGACATATTTAACAACAATGACATATTTAACAACACTGACATATTTAACAACAATGACATATTTAACAACAATGACATATTTAACGACACTGATATATTTAACGACAATGACATATTTAACAACAATGACATATTTAACAACAATGACATATTTAACAACAATGACATATTTAACAACAATGACATATTTAACGACACTGATATATTTAACGACACTGACATATTTAACGACACTGATATATTTAACGACACTGACATATTTAACAACAATGACATATTTAACAACAATGACATATTTAACAACAATGACATATTTAACGACAATGACATATTTAACAACAATGACATATTTAACAACACTGACATATTTAACAACAATGACATATTTAACAACAATGACATATTTAACGACAATGACATATTTAACAACACTGACATATTTAACGACACTGATATATTTAACAACAATGACATATTTAACAACAATGACATATTTAACAACAATGACATATTTAACGACAATGACATATTTAACAACACTGACATATTTAACGACACTGACATATTTAACGACACTGACATATTTAACGACAATGACATATTTAACGACACTGACATATTTAACAACACTGACATATTTAACGACAATGACATATTTAACAACAATGATATATTTAACGACAATGACATATTTAACGACACTGATATATTTAACGACAATGACATATTTAACAACAATGACATATTTAACAACAATGACATATTCTTAGTTTTTTCGGTAAAGTCACGTTGAAGAGAAACAACAAAATAACAAAGTATATATAAAACAATAAAAAATTCTCACGACGTTTCGACCATAACTCAAACGGTCATCATCAGGTGTGTCGGTTTGCATAAATTTATTTTGAAAACGGCATATTTATTTATATATATAAAAATAACGTTTGCGTCACGCGCAACGATTGGCTGTTTGCCAGGACTAGTCCATCTATTTTTTGAAAAGAGGAGGGGGGAGACGAAATTTGTTTTTATGTATGCTGTCTGAAAGCCACTGTAAGCGTGAACAATCAATCAAGAACTGAAATGATTTATCAAATCTTTCCAATGATTGCTAAGATAGAATCCATCTTCTCGGTTGAAATTGTCTCTGTGTTTGTATATGTGGATAGCCTCATGAACGAATCTCTCATGGAAGCCAGACGGCTTACAAAGAACCTCCGTCTTGGAAAAGTCAATGGCATGTGAGCCTACTGAATTAGAACAATGATCTGCTACGGCCGAGGTGTTGGTCCTACCGTGTTTAAGGTCTGCTTTATGTTCACGAATGCGGTCCGAGATATGGCGTTTGGTTTCTCCAATGTAACTACTACCACAGAGGCAACTTAGTTTGTAGACACCAGGGTATTGTATGTCCGGAATCACATCTTTTACAGACGGAACCAGATCACGGATTTTATGTAATGTGTTGAAACGGACCTGGATCTTGTGTTTATTCAAGATTTTGGAGATCTTTTTTGTGATCCCAGCAATGTAGGGTAAAGTGATGGTTTTGAAAGGCTCCTCAAGAGGGTTCTTCTTCATGGTTTGAGTGATAGCTTTGCGGATTGTATAGTCGGAGTAACCATTAGCCCTAAGAGCTTGGTGTACGTGCTTGAGTTCACTGCTTATGTGTTCCTGGTCGGATATGCATTGGGCTCTATGATACAGAGTCTTGATGAGAGAATTCTTCTGTGATGGATGGTGGTGGGAATCCGGTTTCAGATAAGCATCCGTATGGGTAGCTTTCCTGTAGACAGAGTGGCTCATTGAACCATCAGGTCTCTTTTTAATTAGGACATTCAAAAAAGGTATCTTGCCATCTATTTCGACTTCCATGGTAAATCTGATGGCTGGGTGTATGGAATTGATGTGGTCGAAGAATTGGTCTAGAGCAGGCCGGCCATGTGGCCAGATGACAAAAGTGTCATCCACGTACCTCTTCCATAAGGTTGGGCGCAGAGTGGCAGTCTGGATGGCGTCAGTCTCAAATTTCTCCATGAAAATGTTAGCTATAACTGGAGAAAGGGGGGAGCCCATTGGGGTGCCCTCAGTTTGTTTGTAGAAAGTTCCATTCCAAGTAAAATATGTATTGGTTAAACAATGTCTCACCAGGGGGGGTACCTCAGTGTTTAGTCCTTGATGAACCAAGTCTTCAATGATTGCAATGGTGTCAGGTACAGGAACCTTGGTGAATAAGGAAACTACATCAAAACTGACAAGCAGGTCGTCTGGGGACAGGGAAATACCCTTGATTGTTGATACCAGGTGAGTAGAATTTTGTACCGCAGAGGTGGTCTTTCCAGTGAAAGGACGCAGGATTTCAGACAAAAAACGAGCTAGTTTGTAGGTGGGGGAGCTAATAGTAGAGACTATGGGACGAAGAGGTGTATCAACTTTATGTATTTTTGGTAAGCCGTATAATCTTGGTGGCCTGGCAGCAGAAGGTTTCAACGAAAACTGTTTAGATTGATCAATTAATGCGGTTGAATCAGAAATTATTTTGTTGGTTTGTGTGACGAGGCTGTTGGTGGGATCTGAAATCGCTGCAACCCTCAAAAACGCTAAGATGCCAGCTAGCAACCTCAGCAAAGATGAGCGTTTTGAATTATATAAATTAAAAAAGAGGAATGATATTGTAGTTCTCTCAGCTGACAAAGGCAATGCTACTGTTATCATGGATAAAATAGAATACAACAACAAAATTAAAGAATTACTCGACGATGGTAGTTATACAAAAATAAAAAGAGATCCCACCAACAGCCTCGTCACACAAACCAACAAAATAATTTCTGATTCAACCGCATTAATTGATCAATCTAAACAGTTTTCGTTGAAACCTTCTGCTGCCAGGCCACCAAGATTATACGGCTTACCAAAAATACATAAAGTTGATACACCTCTTCGTCCCATAGTCTCTACTATCAGCTCCCCCACCTACAAACTAGCTCGTTTTTTGTCTGAAATCCTGCGTCCTTTCACTGGAAAGACCACCTCTGCGGTACAAAATTCTACTCACCTGGTATCAACAATCAAGGGTATTTCCCTGTCCCCAGACGACCTGCTTGTCAGTTTTGATGTAGTTTCCTTATTCACCAAGGTTCCTGTACCTGACACCATTGCAATCATTGAAGACTTGGTTCATCAAGGACTAAACACTGAGGTACCCCCCCTGGTGAGACACTGTTTAACCAATACATATTTTACTTGGAATGGAACTTTCTACAAACTGAGGGCACCCCAATGGGCTCCCCCCTTTCTCCAGTTATAGCTAACATTTTCATGGAGAAATTTGAGACTGACGCCATCCAGACTGCCACTCTGCGCCCAACCTTATGGAAGAGGTACGTGGATGACACTTTTGTCATCTGGCCACATGGCCGGCCTGCTCTAGACCAATTCTTCGACCACATCAATTCCATACACCCAGCCATCAGATTTACCATGGAAGTCGAAATAGATGGCAAGATACCTTTTTTGGATGTCCTAATTAAAAAGAGACCTGATGGTTCAATGAGCCACTCTGTCTACAGGAAAGCTACCCATACGGATGCTTATCTGAAACCGGATTCCCACCACCATCCATCACAGAAGAATTCTCTCATCAAGACTCTGTATCATAGAGCCTAATGCATATCCGACCAGGAACACATAAGCAGTGAACTCAAGCACGTACACCAAGCTCTTAGGGCTAATGGTTACTCCGACTATACAATCCGCAAAGCTATCACTCAAACCATGAAGAAGAACCCTCTTGAGGAGCCTTTCAAAACCATCACTTTACCCTACATTGCTGGGATCACAAAAAAGATCTCCAAAATCTTGAATAAACACACGATCCAGGTCCGTTTCAACACATTACATAAAATCCGTGATCTGGTTCCGTCTGTAAAAGATGTGATTCCGGACATACAATACCCTGGTGTCTACAAACTAAGTTGCCTCTGTGGTAGTAGTTACATTGGAGAAACCAAACGCCATATCTCGGACCGCATTCGTGAACATAAAGCAGACCTTAAACACGGTAGGACCAACACCTCGGCCGTAGCAGATCATTGTTCTAATTCAGTAGGCTCACATGCCATTGACTTTTCCAAGACGGAGGTTCTTTGTAAGCCATCTGGCTTCCATGAGAGATTCGTTCATGAGGCTATCCACATATACAAACACAGAGACAATTTCAACCGAGAAGATGGATTCTATCTTAGCAATCATTGGAAAGATTTGATAAATCATTTCAGTTCTTGATTGATTGTTCACGCTTACAGTGGCTTTCAGACAGCATACATAAAAACAAATTTCGTCTCCCCCCTCCTCTTTTCAAAAAATAGATGGACTAGTCCTGGCAAACAGCCAATCGTTGCGCGTGACGCAAACGTTATTTTTTATATATATATATAAATAAATATGCCGTTTTCAAAATAAATTTATGCAAACCGACACACCTGATGATGACCGTTTGAGTTATGGTCGAAACGTCGTGAGAATTTTTTATTGTTTTATATATATTTTGTTATTTTGTTGTTTCTCTTCAACGTGACTTTACCGAAAAAACTAAGAATATGAATTACTGCAGTCACGAAAGCTTTAAATCAAAATTTAATCGCCTCTACGGGGAGGGTTTTCACATAACTTTAAGATCCTTCAACAAACTCCGGGATAAGAAAGCTCAGCTGATCGAGTCTCTCACCTTCCTGAAGAGATGCCGCGACTCTGGGGTAATACCAATCGCATTTACACTCACCTCTGCTACTGTAACTTCTTCTAATGCGAAACGAATTCTTTTCAAAACTAGCTTAGCTCTTATCCCAGAAAAAATCAGACTTATACGCACAGAACTAGATCAGTTAGACAAGACACTCTACAAATCACACTTATCATTGACGGCAATAATGTCCACATCGGATTGGGAACATGTAGACAATATGACTGCCTCTTCAGCTGCTACTATGTCGACCAAATGTAAGGAAAACCTGATTTCCAAATTTAACCTCCTCTTCAACAAAAGACCGGACCCACACACCAAAAAGTTAGACGTTAATAAAGTCGTAATTAATCGCAGTAACAGTTCTATTTCCGATGGTCTGAAATCCGTTTTAGCTAAAGGTCTAAACTTTGCAGTCACACCTAAACACATACCAGTTAATGATATAATTGCCCAAGTAGACGTTGCTCTCAGGGGCCTGGGTCACATCGCTGCAGACGTAGCAAGATCTGAAATCGCTGCAACCCTCAAAAACGCTAAGATGCCAGCTAGCAACCTCAGCAAAGATGAGCGTTTTGAATTATATAAATTAAAAAAGAGGAATGATATTGTAGTTCTCTCAGCTGACAAAGGCAATGCTACTGTTATCATGGATAAAATAGAATACAACAACAAAATTAAAGAATTACTCGACGATGGTAGTTATACAAAAATAAAAAGAGATCCCACCAACAGCCTCGTCACACAAACCAACAAAATAATTTCTGATTCAACCGCATTAATTGATCAATCTAAACAGTTTTCGTTGAAACCTTCTGCTGCCAGGCCACCAAGATTATACGGCTTACCAAAAATACATAAAGTTGATACACCTCTTCGTCCCATAGTCTCTACTATCAGCTCCCCCACCTACAAACTAGCTCGTTTTTTGTCTGAAATCCTGCGTCCTTTCACTGGAAAGACCACCTCTGCGGTACAAAATTCTACTCACCTGGTATCAACAATCAAGGGTATTTCCCTGTCCCCAGACGACCTGCTTGTCAGTTTTGATGTAGTTTCCTTATTCACCAAGGTTCCTGTACCTGACACCATTGCAATCATTGAAGACTTGGTTCATCAAGGACTAAACACTGAGGTACCCCCCCTGGTGAGACACTGTTTAACCAATACATATTTTACTTGGAATGGAACTTTCTACAAACAAACTGAGGGCACCCCAATGGGCTCCCCCCTTTCTCCAGTTATAGCTAACATTTTCATGGAGAAATTTGAGACTGACGCCATCCAGACTGCCACTCTGCGCCCAACCTTATGGAAGAGGTACGTGGATGACACTTTTGTCATCTGGCCACATGGCCGGCCTGCTCTAGACAAATTCTTCGACCACATCAATTCCATACACCCAGCCATCAGATTTACCATGGAAGTCGAAATAGATGGCATGATACCTTTTTTGGATGTCCTAATTAAAAAGAGACCTGATGGTTCAATGAGCCACTCTGTCTACAGGAAAGCTACCCATACGGATGCTTATCTGAAACCGGATTCCCACCACCATCCATCACAGAAGAATTCTCTCATCAAGACTCTGTATCATAGAGCCCAATGCATATCCGACCAGGAACACATAAGCAGTGAACTCAAGCACGTACACCAAGCTCTTAGGGCTAATGGTTACTCCGACTATACAATCCGCAAAGCTATCACTCAAACCATGAAGAAGAACCCTCTTGAGGAGCCTTTCAAAACCATCACTTTACCCTACATTGCTGGGATCACAAAAAAGATCTCCAAAATCTTGAATAAACACAAGATCCAGGTCCGTTTCAACACATTACATAAAATCCGTGATCTGGTTCCGTCTGTAAAAGATGTGATTCCGGACATACAATACCCTGGTGTCTACAAACTAAGTTGCCTCTGTGGTAGTAGTTACATTGGAGAAACCAAACGCCATATCTCGGACCGCATTCGTGAACATAAAGCAGACCTTAAACACGGTAGGACCAACACCTCGGCCGTAGCAGATCATTGTTCTAATTCAGTAGGCTCACATGCCATTGACTTTTCCAAGACGGAGGTTCTTTGTAAGCCATCTGGCTTCCATGAGAGATTCGTTCATGAGGCTATCCACATATACAAGCACAGAGACAATTTCAACCGAGAAGATGGATTCTATCTTAGCAATCATTGGAAAGATTTGATAAATCATTTCAGTTCTTGATTGATTGTTCACGCTTACAGTGGCTTTCAGACAGCATACATAAAAACAAATTTCGTCTCCCCCCTCCTCTTTTCAAAAAATAGATGGACTAGTCCTGGGCAAACTGCCAATCGTTGCGCCTGACGCAAACGTTATTTTTAATATATATAAATAAATAAATATGCCGTTTTCAAAATAAATTTATGCAAACCGACACACCTGATGATGACCGTTTGAGTTATGGTCGAAACGTCGTGAGAATTTTTTATTGTTTTATATATATTTTGTTATTTTGTTGTTTCTCTTCAACGTGACTTTACCGAAAAAACTAAGAATATGAATTACTGCAGTCACGAAAGCTTTAAATCAAAACACTGACATATTTAACAACAATGACATATTTAACGACAATGACATATTTAACGACACTGATATATTTAACGACACTGACATATTTAACAACAATGACATATTTAACGACACTGACATATTTAACAACACTGACATATTTAACAACAATGACATATTTAACAACAATGACATATTTAACGACACTGACATATTTAACAACAATGACATATTTAACAACACTGACATATTTAACGACACTGACATATTTAACAACAATGACATATTTAACAACACTGACATATTTAACGACACTGACATATTTAACAACAATGACATATTTAACAACACTGACATATTTAACGACACTGACATATTTAACGACACTGACATATTTAACAACAATGACATATTTAACGACACTGACATATTTAACGACACTGACATATTTAACAACAATGACATATTTAACGACAATGACATATTTAACGACACTGACATATTTAACGACACTGACATATTTAACGACACTGACATATTTAACAACACTGACATATTTAACAACACTGACATATTTAACAACAATGACATTTAACGACACTGACATATTTAACAACAATGACATATTTAACAACAATGACATATTTAACAACACTGACATATTTAACGACACTGACATATTTAAGGACAATGACATATTTAACAACAATGACATTTAATGACACTGACATATTTAACAACAATGACATATTTAACAACAATGACATATTTAACGACAATGACATATTTAACAACACTGACATATTTAACGACAATGATATATTTAACGACACTGACATATTTAACAACACTGACATATTTAACAACAATGACATATTTAACAACAATGACATATTTAACAACAATGACATATTTAACAACACTGATATATTTAACAACAATGACATATTTAACGACACTGACATATTTAACGACACTGACATATTTAACGACAATGACATATTTAACGACACTGACATATTTAACGACAATGACATATTTAACAACAATGACATATTTAACGACAATGACATATTTAACAACAATGATATATTTAACGACACTGACATATTTAACAACAATGACATATTTAACGACACTGACATATTTAACGACAATGACATATTTAACGACACTGACATATTTAACAACAATGACATATTTAACAACACTGACATATTTAACGACAATGACATATTTAACAACAATGACATATTTAACAACACTGACATATTTAACGACAATGACATATTTAACGACACTGACATATTTAACAACAATGACATATTTAACAACACTGATATATTTAACGACACTGACATATTTAACAACACTGATATATTTAACGACACTGACATATTTAACAACAATGACATATTTAACAACAATGACATATTTAACGACAATGACATATTTAACAACAATGACATATTTAACAACAATGACATATTTAACGACACTGACATATTTAACGACAATGACATATTTAACAATGACATATTTAACAACAATGACATATTTAACAACAATGACATATTTAACAACAATGACATATTTAACGACACTGACATATTTAACGACAATGACATATTTAACGACAATGACATATTTAACGACACTGACATATTTAACAACACTGACATATTTAACAACAATGACATATTTAACGACACTGACATATTTAACAACAATGACATATTTAACAACAATGACATATTTAACAACAATGACATATTTAACAACAATGATATATTTAACGACAATGACATATTTAACGACACTGATATATTTAACGACACTGATATATTTACGCGATCGAACTTAGAAAACCTGTCAGGGATGATATTGGGGCCCGTCCATAAATGACGTCACGTCATTTTGGACGATTTTTGATCCCCAACCCCCCACCCCCCTCGTCACACGGTGTCACACAAAGTCAGACCCCCCTCAATTGACGTCACAAAGCTCTGCCCCCCACCCCCCCCCCCAAAAACAAAACATCCTTCATATCAAATTTTGATTTAAAGCTTTCGTGACTGCAGTAATTCATACTCTTGGTTCTTTCGGTAAAGTCACCACGTTGAAGGGGAAACAATAAAATAATATTTATAAAACAATAAAAATCCTCACGACGTTTCGACCGTAACACAAACGGTCATCATCAGGTGTGCCGGTTCGCATAAATTTATTTATTTATTTTTAAGCGGTGCATTTATTTATTTATAAAAACGTTAGCGCCACGCGCAGTGATTTGGCAGATTATTTAGAAGGACTAGTCCATCTATATTCTGAAAAGAGGAGGGGGGAGACGAATTTTTTTATAATGTATGCTGTCTGAAAGCCACTGTAGGCGTGAACAATCAATTAAGACCTGAAATGGTTTATCAAATCTTTCCAATGGTTGCTAAGCCAGAATCCATCTTCTCGGTTGAAATTGTCTCTGTGCTTGTATATGTGGATAGCCTCATGAACGAATCTCTCATGGTAGCCAGATGGCTTACAAAGAACCTCTGTCTTGGAGAAGTCAATGTCATGTGAGCCTACTGAATTTAACAATGATCTGCCATGGCCGAGGTGTTGGTCCTACCGTGTTTAAGGTCTGCTTCGTGTTCACGAATGCGGTCCGAGACATGGCGTTTGGTTTCTCCAATGTAACTACTACCACAAAGGCAACTTAGTTTGTAGACACCAGGGTACTGTATGTCCGGAATCACATCTTTTACAGACGGAACCAGATTACGGATTTTACGTAATTTTACATATGCATTGCTCTGCCTCATTATAATTATTTCCTCATGTTCTATTCTGAACTGTGTAAAGTTACCGGATTTGGTCAGGAGAGGGGATGAGGAGGTTGGAATTAAACTATTAAGGTGACAGACATGAGGTGGAGTGGTACGGTTGTTAGTGGCTTTGGGTTCGGGTAGGGTTAGGCTGTAATTTGAGATTGTTATAAACACACGGGTGTTATGGCAGTGAGTGAAATGGTTACACTGGAGAAAAGAGTTGTGTTCTGATTATCGGAGAAATAAATACAAGTCAATAAATAAATTATTGAGTCCACGACTAAATTATGAAAAGCATATCTTTTATAAATACTGTATTGTGATCATCTAGACATTTGAGTATGACGGCATTGTACAGTTACTAGAGTAAAATCAATGTTGCTACACTGTCCCCTGCTGATCACTTACAACCGTGGCCCATAAGATCCGTTATGAATGATGATGATCCTCCATCGGAGCAATAGCCAGGCTCAAATTCTTGCCGGGCATTCCGAGATGTGACGAGGACGTTTTTAGTCACGGGAAAAAATGCAAGAAAGCCTCTTACGGCCCCCTGGTGCCAGGCTAGGTGCACTTTGAGGCCACGTGAAATGTCGAAGGCCCGCGGGCAGGTCACAGAACAGACCCAGGTGCCACGGGTTGAATTACTGAGATGACTGGCTGATACATCAACTGTGCTCCCCTACTGTGCCAACCCGCTGCGCTTTAGCCACCCGGCGCTCCGCTCGTTGTTGTGAGCGTCGCTCCTCCGTCCCTCCGTTGTTGTTGGAGGGCGACTGCCTCCAACTGCCCAGTAGCCTCAAGGTGCACCTAGCCTGGCACTAGCCCAGTAGCGTCCTTCACGAGCCTCCTCCACAGAGGCCGATCTTGACACCGCTGGTACCGGTCATCTGCAAGTCCACTCAGCTCCACGTCCTCCTGTACCACATCACTCCATCTCTTCTCTAGCCCCGTGCCTCCTGTACCACGTCACTCCATCTCTTCTCTAGCCCGTGCCTCCTGTACCACATCACTCCATCTCTTCTCTAGCCCCGTGCCTCCTGTACCACATCACTCCATCTCTTCTCTAGCCCCGTGCCTCCTGTACCACATCACTCCATCTCTTCTCTAGCCCCGTGCCTCCTGTACCACATCACTCCATCTCTTATCTAGCCCGTGCCTCCTGTACCACATCACTCCATCTCTTCTCTAGCCCGTGCCTCCTGTACCACATCACTCCATCTCTTCTGTAGCCCCGTGCCTCCTGTACCACATCACTCCATCTCTTCTCTAGCCCCGTGCCTCCTGTACCACACCACTCCATCTCTTCTCTAGCCCCGTGCCTCCTGTACCACATCACTCCATCTCTTCTCTAGCCCGTTCCTCCTGTACCACATCACTCCATCTCTTCTGTAGCCCCGTGCCTCCTGTACCACATCACTCCATCTCTTCTCTAGCCCCATGCCATGCCCGCTTAGCCCCCTCGATCCGGACGAACATAAGCTGTTTCGGTATGCGGTGGCTGGGCATGCGGGCTACATACACACTGTACATAATACACACACACACATATATATAAAACACAACACACACACATATATATATAACACAACACACACACATATATATAAAACACAACACACACACATATATATATATAAAACACAACACACACATATATAAAACACAACACACACACATATATAAAACACAACACACACACATATATAAAACACAACACACACACACATATATAAAACACAACACACACACATATATAAAACACAACACACACACATATATAAAACACAACACACACACATATATATATAAAACACACACACATATATATAAAACACAACACACACGTGTCACACACACGTGTGTCACACACACATATATAAATATATAACACAACACACACACATATATAAACACATAACACAACACACACACGTATATATAACACAACACACACACATATATATAACACAACACACACACATATATAACACAACACACACACATATAACACAACACACATATATAACACAACACACACACACATATATAACACAACACACACACATATATAACACAACACACACATATATATAACACAACACACACATATATAAAACACAACACACACACATATATAAAACACAACACACACATATATAACACAACACACATATATAACACAACACACACATATATAAAACACAACAAACACATATATATAAAACACAACACACATATATAACACAACACACACACATATATATAAAACACAACACACACATATAAATATAAAACACAACAAACACACATATATAACACAACACACACAACACATATATATAAAACACAACACACATACATATATAACACAACACACACACACATATATAACACAACACACACACATATATATAAAACACAACACACACACATATATATAACACAACACACACATATATATATAAAATACAACACACACATATATAACACAACACACACACACATATATAAAACACAACACACACGTGTCACACACACATATATAAATATAAAACACAACACACACGTGTCACACACACATATATAACACACACATATTTAACACAACACACACATATAACACAACACACACATATGTATAAAACACAACACACACATATATATAACACAACACACACATACATATATAAAACACAACACACACACATATATAACACAACACACACACATATATATAACACAACACACACACATATATAAAACACAACACACACGTGTCACACACACACATATATATAACACAACACACATACACATATATAACACAACACACACATATAACACAACACACATATATAACACAACACACATATATATAACACAACACACACATAAATATAAAACACAACACACACATATATATAACACAACACACACGTGTCACACACACACATATATATAACACAACACCACACACATATATATAACACAACACACACACACATATATATAAAACACAACACACACATATATAAAACACAACACACACATATATAAAACACAACACACACACATATTTAACACAACACACACATATAAAACACAACACACACATATATAAAACACAACACACACACATATATATAAAACACAACACACACACATATATATAAAACACAACACACACACATATATAACACAACACATATATATAACACAACACACACGTGTCACACACACACGTGTCACACACACACGTGTCACACACACGTGTCACACACACGTGTCACACACACACGTGTCACCCACACACGTGTCACACACACACGTGTCACACACACATATATAAATATATAACACAACACAACACACATATATAAACACAACACACACATATATAAATATAAAACACAACACACACAAACACGGCTTGAGGCCTAAAGACGAGCCCCTCGTTATTGACGTGGAAACAGCTTCACGTTTGACCTGAAAGCGTCGTCCTCCATCGTTGGAGGCGATAAGGAGAATAAAAACACCTCTGAACATTCGTGTTGTTGTTGTCTTTGTCTTCTGGTAACTTATTTTAAAATCTAAACCCCGACATTTACACAAACACGGCGGCAGCCAACCCTGCCGGATCATTGAAACCAACCGCCACCCACCAACCACCCTTTTACATTTCCTAGAGCGCATGGGCGAAGCCGGGCGAAACGACGCCTCCGCGCGCGGATTGGCCTCTGACGCGTCGTCGATTTGGGAGGGGGCGGGGCAACGGGGGCGATGGGGCTGACTTATGCGCTGTGCGAAATATAAACGGGTGGCCGGAACTAAAAACAAACCGCCCGGAACACAAAACCGAGGCGACCTTGGACGGCGACCCGCCTAGCGGCCTCGCTGGCCCCGTCAAAGTCGTTCAGTTTCAGTTTTTATTGATTTTATTTATTGATTTATTTTTGGCGTAAGAGCACCAGCGAGAGCCACGCGGCTCTTGAAAATCGGGAGTGCGGCCGCCGACAAACACACAGACTTTAATTACTTAAAAAAACTTTTAAAAACTCCAAGAGAAATTTTTTTTATCTTAAAGTGACTACTTTGTGTGTGTGTGGTGACTTTGTGCAAAAAAAAACAGAAAATCCATGGGGGGGAAATTAAACCAGCAAAAAAATATTCCTGAAAAAAAATAGCACAGTTACACCACCAACGCTGTTGGGATGCAAGTCAACAACAACAACTTTAATAATAACAACTTTAATAACAACTTTAATAACAACTTTAATAACAACAACTTTAATAACAACAACTTTAATAACAACAACTTTAATAACAACAACTTTAATAACAACAACTTTAATAACAACTTTAATAACAACAACTTTAATAACAACTTTAATAACAACAACTTTAATAACAACAACAACTTTAATAACAACAACAACTTTAATAACAACTTTAATAACAACAACAACTTTAATAACAACTTTAATAACAACAACTTTAATAACAACAACTTTAATTACAACAACTTTAATAACAACAACTTTAATAACAACAACTTTAATAACAACAACTTTAATAACAACAACTTTAATAACAACAACTTTAATAACAACAACTTTAATAACAACAACTTTAATAACAACAACTTTAATAACAACAACTTTAATAACAACAACTTTAATAACAACTTTAATAACAATAACAACAACTTTAATAACAACAACTTTAATAACAACAACTTTAATAACAACAACTTTAATAACAACAACTTTAATAACAACAACTTTAATAACAACAACAACTTTAATAACAACAACTTTAATAACAACAACTTTAATAATAACAATAACAACTTTAATAACAACTTTAATAACAACAACAACTTTAATAACAACTTTAATAACAACAACTTTAATAACAACAACTTTAATTACAACAACTTTAATAACAACAACTTTAATAACAACAACTTTAATAACAACAACTTTAATAACAACAACTTTAATAACAACAACTTTAATAACAACAACTTTAATAACAACAACTTTAATAACAACAACTTTAATAACAACAACTTTAATAACAACTTTAATAACAATAACAACAACTTTAATAACAACAACTACTTTAATAACAACAACTTTAATAACAACAACTTTAATAATAACAACAACTTTAATAACAACAACTTTAATAACAACAACAACTTTAATAACAACAACTTTAATAACAACAACTTTAATAATAACAATAACAACAACTTTAATAACAACTTTAATAACAACAACAACCACTTTAATAACAACAACAACTTTAATAACAACAACTTTAATAACAACAACTTTAATAACAACAACAACTTTAATAACAACAACTTTAATAATAACAACAACAAGACAACTTAGATTAAGGCCATCAGTCTAACTCATAGTTCATAGTCTGTGTGTGTCTGTGTCTACGTGTGTCTGTGTGTGTATCTATGTGTCTGTCTATGAGTCTCTGCGTGTGTGTGTCACTGAGTCTGTGTGTGTCTATGTGTCTATGTGTCTGTGTGTGTCTATGTGTCTCTGTGTGTGTGTCTATGTGTCTATGTGTCTGTGTGTGTCTATGTGTCTCTGTGTGTCTCTCTGTGTGTCTATGAGTCTGTGTCTCTCTGTGTGTGTCTATGTGTCTATGTGTGTGTCTATGTGTCTCTGTGTGTCTATGAGTCTGTGTCTCTCTGTGTGTGTCTATGTGTCTATGTGTCTGTGTGTGTGTCTATGTGTCTGTGTCTCTCTGTGTGTGTCTATGTGTGTGTCTATGTGTCTGTGTGTGTCTCTGTGTGTGTCACTGAGTCTGTGTGTGTCTATGTGTCTGTGTGTGTCTATGTGTCTATGTGTCTGTGTGTGTCTATGTGTCTCTGTGTGTCTCTCTGTGTGTCTATGAGTCTGTGTCTCTCTGTGTGTGTCTATGTGTCTATGTGTGTGTCTATGTGTCTCTGTGTGTCTCTCTGTGTGTGTCACTGAGTCTGTGTCTCTCTGTGTGTGTCTATGTGTGTGTCTATGTGTCTGTGTGTGTGTCTATGTGTCTGTGTCTCTCTGTGTGTGTCTATGTGTGTGTCTATGTGTCTGTGTGTCTCTCTGTGTGTGTCACTGAGTCTGTGTGTCTATGTGTGTGTGTGTGTCTGTGTGTGTCTATGTGTCTAGGTGTGTGTCTATGTGTCTCTGTGTGTCTCTCTGTGTGTCTATGAGTCTGTGTCTCTCTGTGTGTGTCTATGTGTCTATGTGTGTGTTCAATGTGTCTATGTGTCTATGTGTCTGTGTGTGTCTATGTGTCTCTGTGTGTGTCTATGTGTCTGTGTGTGTCTATGTGTCTCTGTGTGTCTCTCTGTGTGTCTATGAGTCTGTGTCTCTCTGTGTGTGTCTATGTGTCTGTGTGTGTCTCTGTGTGTGTCACTGAGTCTGTGTGTGTCTATGTATCTATGTGTCTCTGTGTGTGTCTATGTGTCTATGTGTGTGTCTCTGTGTCTCTGTGTGTGTCTATGTGTGTGTCTATGTGTCTGTGTGTGTCTATGTGTCTCTGTGTGTCTCTCTGTGTGTCTATGAGTCTGTGTCTCTCTGTGTGTGTCTATGTGTCTATGTGTGTGTCTATGTGTCTCTGTGTGTCTCTCTGTGTGTCTATGAGTCTGTGTCTCTCTGTGTGTGTCTATGTGTCTATGTGTGTCTATGTGTGTGTGTCTATGTGTCTATGTCTCTCTGTGTGTGTCTATGTGTGTGTCTATGTGTCTGTGTGTCTCTGTGTGTGTCACTGAGTCTGTGTGCTTGGAAAGTTGTCGTCGTCTTCGCTGTCTTCGGAGGCCGAGTCCCAGACAGAGTCCCAGACGAACGAATCCGTAGACAGTCTCTACACACACACACACGTACACACACACACACACGTACACACACACACGTACACACACACACACGTACACACACACACACGTACACACACAGACATACACACACACACACGTACACACACACACACATACACACACACACGTACCCACACACACGTACACACACACACACACGTACACACACACACGTACACACACACACACGTACACACACGTACACACACACACGTACACACACACACACGTACAAACACACACGTACACACACACGTACACACACACGTACACACACACACGTACACACACACACACGTACACACACACGTACACACACACGTACACACACACACACGTACACACACACACACGTACACACACACGTACACACACACACACGTACACACACACACACGTACACACACACACACATGTACACACACACACACACGTACACACACACACGTACACACACACTCACATGTACACACACACACACGTACACACACAGACATACACATGTACACACACACACACACGTACACACACGTACACACACACACACACGTACACACACACACACGTACACACACACGTACACATACACACGTACACACACACACACACACGTACACACACACACGTACACACACACACACGTACACACACACACACGTACACACACACACACGTACACACACACACACGTACACACACACACACGTACACACACACACACACGTACACACACACACGTACACACACGTACACACACACACGTACACACACACACATGTACACACACACACACGTACACACACAGACATACACACACACACACGTACACACACACACACACGTACACACACACACACGTACACACACACACACGTACACACACACACACGTACACACACACACACGTACACACACAGACATACACACACACACACGTACACACACACACACGTACACACACACACGTACACACACACGTACACACACGTACACACACACACACGTACACACACACACACGTACACACACACACACACGTACAAACACACACGTACACACACACACGTACACACACACACGTACACACACACACGTACACACACACACACGTACACACACACGTACACACACACGTACACACACACACGTACACACACACACACGTACACACACACGTACACACACACGTACACACACACACACGTACACACACACACATGTACACACACACGTACACACACACACGTACACACACACACTCACATGTACACACACACACACGTACACACACAGACATACACATGTAAACACACACACACACGTACACACACGTACACACACACACACACACGTACACACACACACACGTACACACACACGTACACATACACACGTACACACACACACACACGTACACACACACACGTACACACACACACGTACACACACACGTACACACACACACACGTACACACACACACACGTACACACACACACACACACGTACACACGTACACACACACACACGTACACACACACACGTACACACACGTACACACACACACGTACACACACACACACGTACACACACACACGTACACACACACACGTACACACACGTACACACACACATGTACACACACACACACACGTACACACACACATGTACACACACACACACACGTACACACACACACACACGTACACACACACACGTACACACACACATGTACACACACACATACACGTACACACGTACACACACACACGTACACACACACACGTACACACACACACACGTACACACACACGTACACACACACACACGTACACACACACACACGTACACATACACGTACACACACACACACGTACACACACACACGTACACACACACACACGTAAACACACACACGTACACGTACACACACACACGTACACACACACACACGTACACACACACACACACGTACACACACAGACATACACATGTACACACACACATACACACACGTACACACACACACACGTACACACACACACGTACACACACACACACGTACACACACACACACGTACACACACACACGTACACACACACACACACACGTACACACACACACACGTACACACACAGACATACACATGTACACACACACATACACACACGTACACACACACACACACGTACACACACACACACATACACACACACACACGTACACACACACACACACGTACACACACACACACACGTACACACACACACACGTACACACACACACGTACACACACACACGTACACACACACACACACGTACACACACACACACGTACACACACACGTACACATACACACGTACACACACACACGTACACACACACACGTACACACACACACGTACACGTACACACACATGTACACACACACACGTACACATGTACACACACACACACACGTACACACACACGTACACACACACACACACACGTACACACACACACACGTACACACACACACACGTACACACACACGTACACACACACACACACGTACACACACACACACGTACACACACACACACGTACACACACACACACATGTACACACACACACACGTACACACACACACACACGTACACACACAGACATACACATGTACACACACACACGTACACACACACACACGTACACACACACGTACACACACACACGTACACACACACACGTACACACACACACACACATGTACACACACACACACACGTACACACACACACACGTACACACACACACACACGTACAGACACACACACACGTACACACACACACACGTACACACACACACACAGACATACACATGTACACACACACACTCACGTACACACACACACGTACACGTACACACACACACGTACACACACACACGTACACACACACGTACACACACATGTACACACACATGTACACACACACACGTACACACACAGACATACACATGTACACACACACACACGTACACACACACGTACACACACACACGTACACACACACACACACGTACACACACACACACACACGTACACACACACACACATGTAGACACACACACGTACACACACACGTACACACACACACACGTACACACACACACACACGTACACACACATATGTACACACACACACACGTACACACACACACGTACACACACACACACACACGTACACACACACATGTACACACACACACACACGTACACACACAGACATACACATGTACACACACACACATCAACAACAACAACCGCCATTCGCCACTAAGTGGCGGTGACGTCACCACGACGCTTGTGCCAGGCTATGTGCACCGTGAGGCCACGTGAAGTGTCGAACGCCCGCTGGCAGGAGGTCACTGGGCAGACCCAGGTGCCACGGGTCGACTGACTGAGATGACTGGCTGATGCACCACCTGTGCCCCCTACTGTACCAACCTGCTGTGCTTTAGCCACCCGGCGTTCCGCTCGTTGTTGTGAGCGTCGCTCCTCCGCCCTCCGTTGTTGTTGGAGGGCGACTGCCTCCAACTGCCCAGTAGCATCCTTCACGAGCCTCCTCCACAGAGGCCGTTCTTGACACCGCTGGTACCAGTCATCGGCAAGTCCACTCAGCTCCACGTCCTCCTGTACCACATCACTCCATCTCTTCTCTAGCCCGTGCCGCACCCGCTTAGCCCCCTCAATCCGGCCAAACAAAAGCTGTTTCGGCATGCGGTGGCTGGGCATGCGGGCTACATGACCCAGCCATCGCAGCCTTGCCTGCCGGAGGAGCTCACCGATGGGACCCTGCCCAGATCTTTCAAGGATTTGTGAGCTCCTCACACAATCCAGTCTGGTTAAACCCAGGATGGATCGTAGGCAGGCCAGCCTAAATGTTTCTAACCGGCGAAGATGTTCCACCAGGGGGGTCCACGTTTCGCAAGCGTAGAGAAGGGAGGGAATGACCGTGGCCGAGAAGACCTGAAGCTTAGTGCGGAGCGACAGACCAGGTAGCTTCCACACAGCGTTACGCAACCGATGAAAAGATATTGCCGCTCGACTGATTCGGAGTGAGACCTCTGCTGTTAAACTGGAGCCAGTCATAAGCACACTGCCCAGGTATGGGAAACTCTCCACTCTCTCCACAACTGCCCCATCACCGATTGGGAGTTGTGGGGGTGGAGTGTCCGATGGTACAAAATACCCAGGCAGGTGCTTAGTTTTGGTGGGGCTGATGGTAAGGCCCCACCTCTTAGTGGCACGCTCCAGTCTCAGCAGCAGCGTCTCCAACTCCTCCTCTGACTGAGCAGCTATTACCAAATCATCAGCATACATAATGTGGTTGAGCAATAGGGAGCCATCCCTTGACCGCACCCGGGCATCGATTAGCCTCCCATTATATCTGTACCATATGGAGATTCCCCCGGTACAGCTATTGAAGGCTTCACGAACTACGTGGTCAAAATAGATGTTAAATAATGTGGGAGCCAGAGGACATCCCTGTCGCACCCCAAGGTGTACAGGGAATGGCTCTGACTCCCGGCCACGTAGTTTTACCCGGGCCCGCTCACCATCATGAAGGTCCTTAATGATCGTGAGCAGAGGGTCAGGTACTCCAAAAGCACGAAGAACAACCCAGAGCCCAGGCCTACTGATGATATCATAGGCCTTGACCAGGTCAATAAAGCAGAGATGTAGGTCTTGTTGGAATTCCCTACACCTCTGCTGTAGCAGACGGACAGAAAATATGGCATCTGTGCAGGACCGCCCTTTCCTGAAACCGCATTGGGGCTCCGCAAGCCTCTCCTCAGCGTGCCTGCCAAGGCGATGCTGAATAATCCTTGCCAGGACCTTTCCCGGCACACTGAGGAGTGAGATGCCCCTGTAGTTGTTACAGTCTGTGCGGTCCCCCTTCTTAAAAAGGGGGACCACCAGGGCATCCTTCCAATCCTGCGGAACCCGTCCAGTGGTCCAGACTGTTGTTATGATGTCATATAGGGCAGTCTGTGCACAAACGCCACCCTCCCTCAGCATTTCGCTTGGGAGATCATCTCTGCCCGCTGCCTTTCCTGGTCTCAGACTCCGGATCGCCTTCAATACTTCCTCAGCAGATGGAACCTCAGCCAGCCACTCACAGGGGGTGACTTCATCCAATATTTGAGGCACCGCAGCCTCAGCAGGGTCATCCTCACTTTGTGCCACGATGTTTTCCTGGCTGAGGGATTTTCCCTCCCCCAGGACCTCACAGAAATGCTCAGCAAATCTGCGAACCTGTTCCTGGGGGTCGGAAATTGGATCACCGTTTTTTCCCCTAATGATGGTAATAGGTGTGGCGCTGCAGGTTACTTTTTTGATGGAGTTAAATAGAGATTTGTGATCACGGGCCACTGAGGCAGACTCCATCTCCTCAGCAACCCGCGACCACCACCCATCCTTGCAGCGCCTCACGGCTCTCCGAACCTCCGAGCGAAGGCTGCGGTAAGCCTCCTCATTCTCTGACGTGGGATTCTGTAGCCGATGACAGTGGGCCTGTCGCTTTTTCTCAACCATCCTGAACAACTCCTCTGTCAGCCAGGGTGTCTGGGGAGGTCTGGACCGCGTACCCAAAGCAGCCATTGCAGCTGCATGAGTCACAGTCCTAAACCTCGCCCATTTACCCTCGACATCAGGAGGAGTCGGGGACGATGCCAATTCCAGCCGCAAGCGATGATGAAATTCTCGCTTGCAACTTTCATCAGATAACTGAGACCAGGCCACTTTAGGTTGGAATGGGGTCCTGGGTGTACACCCACCACCGGAGTGGAAGAATGGCAGGCGCATCTTACAGATGACTAGTCGATGGTCAGAGGGCAGATCAGCTCCACGGTAGGTCCTGGTGTCAAGGACATGGGCTCGCATTCGCTGGTCCGTCACTATGTAGTCCAGCAGATGTTCTTGCTTGGACCCGGCATGCATCCATGATGTTGTGTGGATGCGCCGATGCCGGAACAGCGTGTTGGTAATTACAAGCCCATGGGCTGCACAAAAATCTAGCAGCCTCCTACCGTTGTTATTGAGCTGATCTGGCCCATGCCCTCCAATCACTCCAGACCAGGTGCCAGTATCATGACCAACTCAGGCATTGAAGTCACCCAACATGATGACTCTATCCCGAGGGGCCACTTTAGCCAGCACCTGTGACAGGAGGTCATAGAAGGCATCTGACTCATCGGCTTTGCCTGCATCCCTCCACGGATGTTCATCTTCGGTGGGGGCATAAGTAACCACGACCACCATTCCTCGCCTCCGGTTGATGGGAAGGCGAGCCCAAAGTAGCCTGGGGCTTACAGCTTCCCACACCTCACCGCCACGCTCCCACGCCCCCTTCATTCTTTTGTTCAAAAGAAGACCCACACCCTGTTGTTTGGCAGTCTGCTGCCCCGAGTAGAGGACTGTCCACCCCTCATGGTGGCAGGAGCCAGAGCCGGTCCACCGGACCTCCTGAATGCCGCATAGATCCAGGCGGTACCGGTCCAGCTCCCGACAGAGGAGTGGCAGCCTCTCCTCTGCACTAACACACACACACACGTACACACACACACACGTACACACACACACGTACACACACACACGTACACACACGTACACACACACACGTACACACACACACGTACACACACAAACAAAGATCCCCCGTATAGCCTTAACAGACTGTAGGGGCAAGTGCTGTTAGCGAGCACCTATGAAGGCCGGAACGGTACACGAGGGGGTGGGTGGCCAGCACCATGCCCGCCCGCCTTTGTCTCCCTAGTGGCAATGTTTACACACCGCACCAGGTACTCATTTGAGGCTGAGTCGACCTAGGGGAGGCCCGGGACCGGTTCAGATAATCGTCACTGGTGTTGGCCGTGAGCGAGAATCGAACCCGTGTCGCCGGGTTCATAGCGCAGCGCGCTAACCGCTACACTATCGCTGTGTACACACACACACACGTACACACACACGTACACACACACACACACGTACACACACACACACACACATGTACACACACGTACACACACACACACACGTACACACACACGTACACACACACACGTACACACACACACACGTACACACACACACGTACACACACACACACGTACACACACACACACACGTACACACACACGTACACACGTACACACACACACACGTATACACACACACACGTACACACACGTACACACACACACACACGTACACACACACACGTACACACACACACACGTACACACACGTACACACACACGTACACACACACGTACACACACGTACACACACGTACACACACGTACACACACACACACACGTACACACACACACACGTACACACACACACGTACACACACACACGTACACACACACACACGTACACACACACACACGTACACACACACACACGTACACACACACACGTACACACACACACGTACACACACACGTACACACACACACACGTACACACACGTACACACACGTACACACACACACGTACACACACACACACGTACACACACACACACACGTACACACACGTACACACACACGTACACACACACACGTACACATACACACGTACACACACACACACGTACACACACACACACACACGTACACACACACACACACGTACACACACACACACCTTAGAGCCGGCCGGTGGCCCCCAGCTGCGTCTTAGCTTCTTCCGCTCCATTCCTCGGCCGAAGACGGGGCTGTGGGTAACCACATTGACAACACTCACCCACAGCGGCACGCACCACACAGAGACCCACAGACATCACCACACAGAGACACGTGTACGTTTACGTGTGTGTGTATGTATGTGTGTGTATGTATGTATATGTGTGTATGTATGTGTATGTATGTGTGTGTATGTATGTGTATGTATGTGTATGTATGTATGTATATGTGTGTGTATGTATGTGTATGTACGTATGTATATGTGTGTATGTATGTGTATGTATGTGTGTATGTATGTATATGTGTGTATGTATGTGTATGTATGTGTGTGTATGTATGTGTATGTATGTGTATGTATGTATGTATATGTGTGTATGTATGTATATGTGTGTATGTATGTATATGTGTGTGTATGTATATGTGTGTATGTATGTATATGTGTGTATGTATGTGTATGTATGTATATGTGTGTGTATGTATGTGTATGTATGTATGTATATGTGTGTATGTATGTATGTATATGTGTGTGTACCTGTGTGTGTACCTGTGTGTATGTACCTGTGTGTGTACCTGTGTGTGTACCTGTGTGTGTGTACCTGTGTGTGTACCTGTGTGTGTACCTGTGTGTATGTATCTGTGTGTGTACCTGTGTGTGTGTACCTGTGTGTGTGTACCTGTGTGTATGTATCTGTGTGTGTACCTGTGTGTGTGTACCTGTGTGTGTACCTGTGTGTGTGTACCTGTGTGTGTACCTGTGTGTGTGTACCTGTGTGTGTACCTGTGTGTGTACTTGTGTGTGTCTACCTGTGTGTGTACCTGTGTGTGTACCTGTGTGTGTGTACCTGTGTGTATGTACCTGTGTGTGTACCTGTGTGTGTGTACCTGTATGTGTGCCTGTGTGTGTGTACCTGTGTGTGTACCTGTTTGTGTGTGTACCTGTGTGTGTGTGTGCCTGTGTGTGTACCTGTGTGTGTACCTGTGTGTGTCTACCTGTGTGTGTACCTGTGTGTGTGTACCTGTGTGTATGTACCTGTGTGTGTGTACCTGTGTGTGTGTACCTGTGTGTGTGTACCTGTGTGTGTGTACCTGTGTGTGTACCTGTGTGTGTGTGTGTGACTGTGTATGTGACTGTGTGTGTGACTGTGTGTGTGTGACTGTGTGTGTGTGACTGTGTGTGTGCGTGACTGTGTGTGTGACTGTGTGTGTGTATGACTGTGTGTGTGTGACTGTGTGTGTGTGTGTGTGACTGTGTATGTGACTGTGTGTGTGTGACTGTGTGTGTACTGTGTGTGGGGAGCGATAGTGTAGCGGTTAGCGCTACGCCGCGCTATGAACCTGGCGACCCGGGTTTGATTCCCGCTCACGGCCAACACCAACAGTGACGATTATTTGAACCGGTCCTGGGCCTCCCCTAGGTCGACTCAGCCTCAAATGAGTACCTGGTGCGGTGTGTAAACATCGCCACTAGGGAGACAAAGGCGGTCGGGCGTGGTGCTGGCCACCCACCCCCTCGAGTACCGTTCCGGCCTTCATATGTGCTCGCTAACAGCACTTGCCCCTACAGTCTGTTAAGGCTATATGGGGGATCTTTGTTTGTTTTGTATGTGTGTGTATGTGTGTATGTATGTGTGTGTGTATGTGTGTGTATATGTGTATCTGTGTGTGTATATATGTATATATATGTATATGTGTGTATATATGTATATATGTGTGTATATATGTATATATCTGGGTGTATATGTGTGTGTGTATGTGTGTGTGTATGTGTGTGTGTATCTGTGTGTATATATGTATATATATGTATATGTGTGTATATATGTGTATATGTGTGTATATGTGTATGTGTGTGTATCTGTGTGTATATATGTATATATGTATGTGTGTATATATGTGTATATGTGTGTATGTGTGTGTGTGTATCTGTGTGTATATATGTATATATGTATATGTGTGTATATATGTATATATGTGTATATATATACGTATGTATATGTGTATATATACATGTGTATGTGTACCTGTGTTTCCCCAGCCCCAGGTGAGGGAGGGACACTCCATGGCTGCCCCTCCCCCTGTGGCTCCGCTGACGCTTGATGCCGGCGTGGGAGGAGGAGGAGGCCCCCACCTCCTCACTGTCGCCCTTCTCATCATCCACCTCATCATCATCATCACCCTTCTCATCATCCACCTCCTCACCCTTCTCATTATCCACCTCCTCACCCTTCTCATCCTTCACCTCCTCACCCTTCTCTTTCACATCATCACCCTTCTCATCCTCCACCTCCTCCTCCTCACCCTTCTCATCCTCCACCTCCTCCTCCCCACCCTTCTCATCCTTCACCTCATCACCCTTCTCATCCACCTCATGGCCCTTCTCATCCTCCACCTCCTCCTCCTCACCCTTCTCATCCTTCACCTCCTCACTCTTCACCTCCTCCTCCCCACCCTTCTCATCCTCCTCCACCTCCCCACCCTTCTCATCATCCTCCACCTCCCCCTCCTCCTTCTCATCCTCCTCCTCCCCACCCTTCTCATCCTCCACCTCCTCGCTCTTCTCCTCCATCATCACCGCCACCTCCTCGCCCTTCCTGGCGGCGCCGCCGCCGCCAGCGGCCACGGCACCGCCCTGCCGGTCACCGACGTCACCGTCACCGTCACCATCGCCGCCGCCGTCGCCGCCCAACGTTGCCGTCCGGACACCGCACGGCAACGGCCCGGCACTGCCTCGGTCTGAAGCCATCCTGGAGCCATCAGAGACACGCGGTGAAGACGCCGCCCCCCTCCTCCTCCTCCAACTCATCCTCCTCCTACTACTACTCATCCTACTCATCATCCTCCTCCTCATCCTACTACTACTCATCCTCCTCCTCCTCCTCCTACTACTCATCCTACTACTACTCATCCTACTACTCATCCTACTACTCATCCTCCTCCTCCTCCTCCTCCTACTACTCATCCTACTACTCATCCTACTACTCATCCTACTACTCATCCTACTACTCATCCTCCTCCTCCTCCTCCTACTACTCATCCTACTACTCATCCTACTACTCATCCTCCTACTCATCCTACTACTCATCCTACTACTCATCCTACTACTCATCCTACTACTCATCCTACTACTCATCCTACTCCTACTCCTCCTACTCATCCTCCTCCTACTCATCCTACTACTACTCATCCTACTACTCATCGTACTACTCATCCTCCTACTACTCATCCTACTACTCATCCTACTACTCATCCTCCTACTCATCCTACTACTCATCCTACTCCTACTCCTCCTACTCATCCTCCTCCTACTCATCCTACTACTACTCATCCTACTACTCATCGTACTACTCATCCTCCTCCTACTACTCATCCTACTACTCATCCTACTAATCATCCTACTACTCATCCTACTACTCATCGTACTACTCATCCTCCTCCTCCTACTACTCATCCTACTACTCATCCTCCTACTCATCCTACTACTCATCCTACTCCTACTCCTCCTACTCATCCTCCTCCTACTCATCCTACTACTCATCCTACTCCTACTCATCCTCCTACTACTACTCATCCTACTCATCCTCCTACTCATCCTACTACTCATCCTCCTCCTACTCATCCTCCTACCACTCCTCCCCCTCCTCCTCCTACTCCTCCCCCTCATCCTCCTACTCATCCTCCTCCTCCTCCTCCCCCTCATCCTCCTACTCATCCTACTCATCCTCCTCCTACTCATCCTCCTACTCATCCTCCTCCTCCTACTCATCCTCCTCCTCCTACTCATCCTCCTCCTCCCCCTCCTCCTCCTCCCCCTCCTCCTCCTCCTCCCCCTCCTCCCCCTCCTCCCCCTCCTCCTCCCTCTCCTCCCCCTCCTCCTCCTCCTCCGTACGATCGCCTGCAACGAGACCCTTGGGGTGCGAGCCGCCGGTAACATTGCGGGGTTGGTGGGGGGCCAAGTGGTGAGCGCCCGGACCCCCCTGGACGCCCTTTGTCTCCCCGGCGAGCGGTGCGGCGTGACCCCCGCCCCCCCCGCACGGAGCCCCTCGACACCCCGCGGGGAGCGGCGAGCGAGGAGTCGGTCCTGGGCCTCCCCCTGGGGTCGACTCAGGCTAAAACTAAAATGGAGACACCGGGGGGCGCCGTGGCGAAGTTGGCGGCCGGGGGGAGACAAAGGCGGCCGGGCAGGGGGGCGGCGCCGGTGGCCCCCTTCGTAAGCGCCGCTGCTGCTGCTGCTCGCCACTAGCGGCACTCGCTCCGACAGCCTCCAAGGCTACGTGGGGGATCTTTGTCTTTGTGTTTGCCTCTAAAATCTCATTCATGGACTACTCACACAGAGACCCACAGACTACTCACACAGAGACCCATAGACTCACCACACAGAGACCCATAGACTACTCACACAGAGACCCATAGACTACTCACACAGAGACCCATAGACTACTCACACAGAGACCCATAGACTACTCACACAGAGACCCATAGACTCACCACACAGAGATCCATAGACTCACCACACAGAGACCCATAGACTCACCACATAGAGACCCATAGACTCACCACACAGAGACCCATAGACTCACCACGCAGAGACCCATAGACTACTCACACAGAGACCCATAGACTACTCACACAGAGACCCATAGACTCACCACACAGAGACCCATAGACTCACCACACAGAGACCCACAGACTACTCACACAGAGACCCATAGACTCATCACACAGAGACCCATAGACTCACCACACAGAGACCCATAGACTCATCACACAGAGACCCACAGACTACTCACACAGAGACCCACAGACTCATCACACAGAGACCCATAGACTCACCACACAGAGACCCATAGACTCACCACACAGAGACCCATAGACCCATCACACAGAGACCCATAGACTACTCACACAGAGACCCATAGACTCACCACACAGAGACCCATAGACTCACCACACAGAGATCCACAGACTCACACAGAGACTATTAGACTCACACAGAGACCCATAGACTCATCACACAGACACCCATAGACTACTCACACAGAGACCCATAGACTACTCACACAGAGACCCATAGACTACTCACACAGAGACCCATAGACTACTCACACAGAGACCCATAGACTCACCACACAGAGATCCATAGACTCACCACACAGAGACCCATAGACTCACCACATAGAGACCCATAGACTCACCACACAGAGACCCATAGACTCACCACGCAGAGACCCATAGACTACTCACACAGAGACCCATAGACTACTCACACAGAGACCCATAGACTCACCACACAGAGACCCATAGACTCACCACACAGAGACCCACAGACTACTCACACAGAGACCCATAGACTCATCACACAGAGACCCATAGACTCACCACACAGAGACCCATAGACTCATCACACAGAGACCCACAGACTACTCACACAGAGACCCACAGACTCATCACACAGAGACCCATAGACTCACCACACAGAGACCCATAGACTCACCACACAGAGACCCATAGACCCATCACACAGAGACCCATAGACTACTCACACAGAGACCCATAGACTCACCACACAGAGACCCATAGACTCACCACACAGAGATCCACAGACTCACACAGAGACTATTAGACTCACACAGAGACCCATAGACTCATCACACAGACACCCATAGACTACTCACACAGAGACCCATAGACTACTCACACAGAGACCCACAGACTCACACAGAGACCCATAGACTACTCACACAGAGACCCATAGACTACTCACACAGAGACCCATAGACTACTCACACAGAGACCCACAGACTCACAGAGAGAATATTAGACTCACACAGAGAAATTAGACTCACAGAGAGAAAATTAGACTCACACAGAGAAAATAAGACTCACACAGAGACCCATTGACTCGCATAGATACCCATAGACTCACACAAAGACCCATAAACTACTCTCACAAAGACCCATAGACTACTCACACAAAGTCCCATAGATTCACACAGAGACCCATAGACTACTCACACAGAGACCCATAGACTACTCACACAAAGTCCCATAAACTCACACAGAGACCCATAGACTACTCACACAGAGACCCACAGACTACTCCCACAGAGACCCACAGACTCGCACAGAGAAAATTAGACTCACACAGAGACCCACTGACTAGCATAGAGACCCATTGACTCACACAAAGTCCCATAAACTCACACAGAGACCCATAGACTACTCACACAGAGACCCATAGACTACTCACACAGAGACCCATTGACTACTCACACAGAGACCCACTGACTAGAATAGAGACTCATTGACTCACCCAAAGACCCATAGACTCACCACACAGAGACCCATAGACTACTCACACAGAGAC